>NW_028261382.1:90111245-90333131 GCF_051295495.1 Thamnophis sirtalis | reverse complement strand
AAATAACAAGTGATATAGAAGGTTCTAGTTTCTAGTTCTAGATTCTGGGAGAAAGAAAATTATTTTTTGGGGGGGGAGGGGGGGATTCCCCAGTTGATGAACCTCATCCTGCAGTAAAGCATCAAGCAGATTGCTCATGCTGAGTATTCACCAATTGGAAGGTGGGAAGATGAAGAAGGCCAAGACACCTCTTTGCCCTTGATTTCCTTCCTTTCCTCCTTCTCTTCCTCCCTTCCCTTCCTTTCCTTCTCTCTTTCATTTCCTTCCTTCCTCTTTCCCTCCCTCCCTCTTTCTTTCTCTTTTCTTTCCTTCATTTTCTCTCCCCCCTTCCTTTCTCCTTCCTTCCTTCCTCTTTCCCTCCCTCCCTCTTTCTTTCTCTTTTCTTTCCTTCCTTTTTCTCTCTCCCCTTCCTTTCTCCTTCCTTCCTTCCTCTTTCCCTTCCTCCCTCTTTCTCTTTTCTTTCCTTTATTTTTCTCTCTCCCCTTCCTTTCTCCTTCTTTCATTCCTTCCTCTTTCCCTCCCTCCCTCCCTCTTTCTTTCTCTTTTCTTTCCTTCATTTTTCTCTCTCCCCCTTCCTTTCTCCTTCCTTCCTTCCTCTTTCCCTCCCTCCCTCTTTCTTTCTCTTTTCTTTCCTTCATTTTTCTCTCTCCCCTTCCTTTCTCCTTCCTTCCTTCCTTCCTCTTTCCCTCCCTCCCTCCCTCCCTCTTTCTTTCTCTTTTCTTTCCTTCAGTTTTCTCTCTCCCCCTTCCTTTCTCCTTCCTTCCTTCCTCTTTCCCTCCCTCTTTCTCTTTTCTTTCCTTCATTTTTCTTTCTCCCCCTTCCTTTTTCCTTCCTTCCTTCCCTTCCTTCTTTCCTTCCTTCATTTTCTTCCTTCCTCTCTCCCTCCCTCCCACTCTCTTTCCTTCCTTCCTTTCTTTTCTCTCTCTCTCCCTTTTTCTATAGCAGCCCATCTCAATCAACTCCACACATACACTTCACGAATGGGTCTTAGATTCATATAAGCTGCAGGCTAATTTCATGCCAACAAGTTTCCATAAACTCCTCCTCCTTCGTCTTCAATCGTCTTCATTCTGCCTCATTTCTTTTGTGCCTCCCTACACCGAAGCATCTCAATGCTTTCCCAACTGCTGGTCTTCTGGATCACACTTTTCTAGGTGTAAAACAACTCCTCTCTTTTTAAATGGGGCATCCAGAACCTTTACTTGTTAACTCCAGGGAATGGTCATATCCGTTCTGGATTTTCAGGGGAGCCTTTTGGGAAAATTCGAAAGGTTCCTTGCGTACAAAAAGGCATGAGGGGAACGGCAAGGCTCCCTCCAATTTTTCAAATGTTATTTTTGCATCTGCATTAACTGTCACATTCTTAACAGCCTTGGAAGTGTTGCTGGGAAGACATCTAATCTCTTCTTTAGAAAGTTGACAGCCCACGAGGATGTTCTCATGCTTTCTAAAGCCATCAGGAGGGGGTTCATCATTCGATCTACTTTTTCCTCTTCGCCTTTTAAAAACATGTTGATGGCCAAGATTGGCACATCCCGAAGGCTCAGTTTAATTAGATGTTGGAGATGTTTCATTCAGGCCTACCGAATCGTTATACCCAGATTGCAAAATAATGTCGAAACTGTGTAGTCGGGGCTCCAAAAAACTGAGCGAGGGACCCCCCAGGGGCCCCACTTTTCCTCCCACTCTAAATCTCGAATTCCATTTGAAATGATTTACTGGTCCAATTACATGATGTTCCCTGCTCTTTCCAGAGTGAAAAGCGGTAGCAAATGTTTCCTGTACAGTGAAATAAATTGTCGATATTTCCCAGAGTACCGATGTTTAAGTGGCCTGGCAGGGATGGGCGGGAAATCTGCCAGGTCTTTGTCATATCTTCTCTTTCTCCACTGTATTTAATGTTTGCCAATTAAAAGTCATCCCCTTAGTTCCACTATTAATTCCTCTTCACAAGGTGTCTTACACCAGCAACTGAACAGGCTGCTTTGACTGCCAGAAAACGGAATCTGCAGTGGATCCAGCTGTGAATTGGGTTCCTGTGCTGTGCTAAACCATGGTCATCCAGTGGTTAACCAAGGTGGCGCAGTGGTTAAATGCAGCACTGCAGGCTACTGCTAGATCAGCAGGTCAGCGGTTCAAATCTCACCGGCTCAGGGTTGACTCAGCCTTCCATCCTTCCGAGGTGGGTAAAATGAGGACCCAGATTGTTGGGGGGCAATATGCTGACTCTCTGTAAACCGCTTAGAGAGGCCTGAAAGGCCTATGAAGCGGTATATAAGTCTACTGCTATTGCTATTATTGCTATCTTAACCATAAATTGCTGAGAGAGCCATGATTGACTGAATTATGGGAATTGTTTTTCAACTGGTACGTAGCTTTCTCGGGATGGGTTTAGCACATCCTGTAAATCCAGCTGTTGTAGCTTGCAGACTACAGTTTATGCTTTAGTGCAGGGGTTTCAAACTCAAGGCCCGGGGGCCGGATCCAGCCCAAGGGCTGCTTAGATCTGGTTCATGGAGTCACCCTGGAAACAGCGAAGAATCAGCCCTGTGAAAACGGAGCTCTGGAAGTGGCTACATTTTTGGCTGTGATGGCCTCCTGCAGCGCTCGATAGAGGGCTGCAGGAGGCCATCACGGCCAATAATGGGGCCTAGGGAGGCATGTGCGGCCCACCCGAGCGGCGTTTTCACTGTCAGAAGGCTGCAGGAGGCCGTCGCAGCCACAAACGGAGCTCAGGAGAGACTGTTTTTGCTGGCAGAGTGCTTGGGCCACCACAGGCGCCCCCAACACAAGTGATGTCAAGATGGCCACACACACCCTGCCCACACCCCCCCCCCAGTCAAACGCAATCCTGATGCGGCTCTCGATGAAATTGAGTTTTGACACCCCTGCTTCAGTGTGAACAGGTGGGGCTGATTCAGTGAAACGTGGCGAAGCAAACTACAGCTTGGGTGCCCTGTGAGAACCAGGTGACTGAATTCATCAATTACAGAAGAGAAGAAAAACTTCTGCAAAAAAAATATAAGGAAATAAAAGAAGGGTCTGTGGTTAAGCAGTCACTCCCTGGAATCTCAGGGGGGTATGTCTGCTTGCGTGAGAATAATATAGGTTTAGTCTGGGAAGATTCTGTCCATTTGGCATGGACAAATCAAGAATTGAACTTTGGCATTGTTCTTTGGCTGGGCTGGACAGATGTAAACCTCAACAAGCCAATTTTAAAGGGCTTTCAACATATTGTATAGCATAGTCTTTATTGTCATTGTACAAAATAAATACAACAAAATTGGTTTTATCCCCAAGAGTATCCAATTAACAAGGAAATGCTGGAGAGGTAGGTTTGGTTTTGCTAACAGAAGGATCCATGAACATCCCATAATGAGTGGAAGCATTCTTCAATTCAATTCAACCTTTATTGCATTGTTTTAAATGTAAAAATAATAAAAACGTATGGAAAGAAAATTCAACCTTTATTGCCAGCGCACAACCTGCGTACTATGAGATTGGCTGAGTCTCTCTCAGTGCAACACCCCCCCAACATAAATACATATATATAACTCAGAGTGAAAGAAAGAAAACCCCTAACCCAATAAATCATACACACAATCCTCTATACATACATGTGTGTAACATTACATTGTAATATATTGCATCAATTTGAACATGCTCTCTGCAAGTCTATCATACTACATATTTACGATGTTACGTTGCATTCAGGAGTCTGACAGCCCACGGCTTTCTCCCCCCCCCCCCTATGTTCAGTTGAATCGACTTGTCATTATGCACTTGAGGAATCTATAGGAATAGGAATAGGAAAGTTTATTTATAGGCCGCCCTTTTCCCTGGGGGGACTCAGGGCGGCTTACAATTCATGGGGAGGGGAATACAAACAGTGAGACATAAAACAATACATAATTAAAAATAAAACACAACATTCATCATTCGGGTGGGGACGGATTACAATCTAACCTCAGGCCTGATGGGATAGCCAGATCTTAAGGGCTGTGCGGAAGGTCTGGAGGGTGGTGAGGGTACGGATCTCCACGGGGAGATCGTTCCAAAGGGTCGGAGCTACTACCGAGAAGGCTCTCCTCCGCGTAGTCGCCAGTCGACACTGGCCGGCAGATGGGATTCGGAGGAGGCCTAATCTGTGTGATCTAATTGGTCGCGAGGAGGTGATTGGCAGGAGGCGGTCTCTCAAGTACCCAGATCCACTACCATGAAGGGCTTTATAGGTGGTAAGTAGCACCTTATAGTGCTATAGCTGGGGAACTGCCATCTCTGGCAAATGCCTGCCTCTCAACTGTCGGGAGTCATCTCCTTGTGGTGATACTGTCCTGCTTAAAATAGCCATTGACCATTGGCGCATCCCCAATAGAAGCTGGAACAATCTTTGAAGAGCCAGGAAGGGGGAAAAAAAGAATCTAGGGGTTGAACTGAAACCTTAAAAGAAACCTGGTTTGATCCGTGACCCGTCAAAAGCGCGGAGGACAAAATCGCGCTCGACGAAAGCGCGCATGTGACGTCATCACAGCGCGACGAAAAAAATTAAAAATTGAAATAAAATTAAAATTAAAGCAAGCCGATTCACATAAAGGTAAGGGTTAGGGTTAGGGTTAGGGTTAGGTTAAGGGTTAGGGTCAGGTTAAGGGTTAGGGTCAGGTTTACAGCGTTAGCGTTAGGTTTAGCGTTAGGTTAAGGGTTAGCGTTAGGTTTAGCGTTACATTAACGCTTAGGTTTAGGGTTAGATTTAGGGTTAGGTTAAGGGTTAGGGTCAGGTTTACAGCGTTAGCGTTAGGTTTAGCGTTAGGTTAAGGGTTAGCGTTAGGTTTAGCGTTACGTTAACGCTTAGGTTTAGGGTTAGATTTAGGGTTAGGTTAAGGGTTAGGGTCAGGTTTACAGCGTTAGCGTTAGGTTTAGCATTAGGTTAAGGGTTAGCGTTAGGTTTAGCGTTACGTTAACGCGTAGGTTTAGGGTTAGATTTAGGGTTAGGTTAAGGGTTAGGGTTAGGGTTAGGTTTGGGGGGGTTAGGGTAAGGTTTTAGCTTTTACATTTTTCGATCACAGCGCGATGTTTTCGTCGCGCTGTGATGACGTCAAATGCGCGCTTTCGTCGAGCGCGATTTTGTCCTCCGCGATTTTGTGGTGGAACCGTTTGATCAGCCATGGTTCAAATGCCCCCTTTTAGAAATAGAATTAAGCTTGAGAATTGGGAACTGTTCCAGCTGGGAAGGGCAATTAAACACAATGGGTGTGCGTAGATAACTGACACCTTGTCCCCGGAAAGCATGCGTTCGCTGAATCAGATTGGCAGCTTGGCACTCCTTTTCTTCCATTAAAGAAACTTTCAGAGGGCAAACCGCAAGCTCTTGGCACAACTTCCACCAGCCAGAGACGGCTGCACTTCTCTTGTTATCAGCGCTGTGACATACCAGTGAGATTCGGGGATATTTTTAGATGAATGGCTAACACGGGTGAGTTACCAGGCTCCGAATGTGTATTAAAGTGGAAAGATGCTAAGATGGAAACGGCTCAAGTTCAAAGAATAGTCTTCCCACACCCATTTTATCTGCAGCGCTTTCGGATACCTTATTCTAAATATGCAGTACAGTAGGAGGCTATCTGAGATAGGGGGCATATTGGTGAAAGTAACGTGGGCGAAATCATGCCACTAGTTCCTTTGAAAGTAGCTAAGGCTTTCAAATAGTCATTATTCCCTTAATATATTGCTCCTCTGGGCCCAAGGACATCTGATAATTTTCTTCCTTGTGCTTGTTCAGAGATGCTTGAGAGATAGCTTGCTGACTGATGCTAGATAAATGGCTGATGAGCACCCAATTACAAAATTACATTAGATGTGGATTTAGAAACCTTGAGCTCCTTTGAATGGGTGAGCTTTTTTAAAAATACAGCAACAGTAAATGGATATTGGAAGACAGTCACGGGAGATCTTAGCTACTGGCCAAAACCTTCTGCTTGGGTAAGGTAACACAATGTTTGTGTTGATTCTTTTGAAGTTGGAGTTGGAGTTTATTCAATTTGTAGGCCGCCCTATTCCCCGAAGGGACTCAGGGCGGCTGAACAAAAGCTAATGGAGGGGAAATTACAAAAAGTAAGACAAAAACAATCAGACAATACGAACAACTTAAAAGCACAACAGACACAGCAAATTCGAGTAGGGGTGGGAACTCAACCCCAGGTTTGCTGGGACAGCCAGATCTTCATGGCCGTCCGGAAGGCCCGAAGGGTGGAGAGGGTCCGAATCTCCACGGGGAGCTCATTCCAAAGGGCCGGAGCAGCCACAGAGAAGGCCCTCCTCCGAGTAGTCGCCAGCCGACATTGGCCGGCAGATGGAATACGGAGGAGGCCTAATCTGTGGGATCGAATGGGTCTGTGGGAGGTAATCGGCAGAAGGCGGTCTCTCAAGTACCCAGGTCCAATACCATGTAGGGCTTTATAAGTAATAACTAGCACCCTGAAGCGTATCCGGAGACCAATAGGTAACCAGTGCAGCTCGCGGAGGATAGGTGTAACGTGGGTGTACCGGGGTGCACCCACAATCACTCGCGCAGCTGCATTCTGGATCAGCTGGAGGTCCATCAAAAGGTTTAAGAAGAATCTGCATAGGCCAGAGGTATCTAATCCAACATTCTGTTCTGAGTGAGTGCATTCATGTTGGTTTTAGCATGGTTTGTCACTTAGCCTAATGTGTAAATCCAGCGCAAGACAAGCCAAAGGAATCATAGTAGCTAATTCACACAATCATATCAGAGATGTATCCATAATCAGCTTGAGTCGAATGCAGGATTGGATAATACTGGATTCACTTCTGAAAAGAAAGGAGGGTTACAATCTCTAGTAACTGAGGGAAAGAGTGTTTTACAGGGCAGGGACTGTTACAAAGAAGCCTTAACTTGTCTGCAACCTGTTCTTGCTCTGTAAACCATGGTTTGTAGCTTACCATAATTTATAAACCCAACCATTATCTTTAGCTGTCATGGTTTTGGCTTAGCAGTATGTATAATTCCAGCTTGACGTAAGACATAAGAAACTCGTGGTTTAAGCATGGTACATGAACTCAGTCAGCAATTACAAATTCATATGTGATCAGCAGTTCTCCTGAATTTCAGACTGGAGCTTTCTCAGTCTCGTCTCAAGAAGATACTAATTCAATTTAGGAACCTGAGTAGCATCCCCCCCCCCTCTCAATATTTCACTGACTATATGATACTGAAGTAGCATTAATGGAAATTTATTCTGTTAGGGCTCTGCCATAAAAACTGAAATCTATCAACATGCAAAGTATAACAAAGAAGCAAGCAATTTTATTAACCCTTAATAGCCATCACAGCCATCAGCCTGGCTTGCAGCACTCCAGTTGACCACTGGATGGAAACAAAGAGTTAGAATTAATCTGTATATCTTTGCTACCATCTAGACTTGCAGTTCATGTTTGCTATCAGACTGTTGGACTGTAAGGTCAGGAAGGCCTGGGGAAGAATTCAAACACAGCCAGAATGGTTCCCCCCCCGCCTTACAAACACTTAAACAGCTTATAGAAACTGTAGAGACCAATAGGTTTCTCCTGTCACTTCTTCTCCCACAGTTCATTCAGTGGGAAACATCCTTTGCCCTCCTGAAAGCAACAAGAGGAACACAGACCTCAACAGGGGTGGGATTCAGCCGGTTCACACCGGTTCACTGAACTGGTTTTTTCCAAGGACCAGCTGGTCCAGCCCACCCCACCCTTCCCCTCCCGGAGTCTCTACGTGACCCATTCATCCTGCCAGGTTAGTACAGGGCCCACACAGAAGCTCTGGAAGGGCAAAAAATGAGCCTCCCAGAAGTCCAGAATCATGTCCGTTGCCAGCCCCCAGAGAAGCTCCAGAGCCAGGGGGATGCTGTTTTTGCCCTCCCGGAGGCTGGGAAAAAGCCTCAGGAACCTGGGGAGGGGAAAAATGTACACACACCCCCAGTGGTGGGTTTCATAAATTGTTCGAATCTACTCTGTGGGTGTGGCTTCCTTTGTGGGAGTGGCTTGCCGCCCATGTGACTGGATGGGAGTGGCTTGCCGCCCCATGTGACCGGATATGAAGATGCCGACGATACTTGTCAGAACCACCTTAAATTACCTCACACACAGCACTGGCATGCATAAGAATAGGATGTAAACTTGTTTTTTAAAAGGCATCTTTGGTTTGCGTTAAAACAACTTCAACACACGCAATGTTCTGATTGCACCACAAACGCAGTAGTCATCCTTCCCTTTCACAGAGGCACTGAGTTTTATAAATATGAGCATGATAGTGTAGAATAATCATATCCAAGGACCAGTGGTGGGTTTCAAAATTTTTTGGAACCTCTTCTGTAGGTGTGGCCTGCTTTCCGGGTCCACTGGTGGAACCTCTTTTAACCGGTTTGGTAGATTTGACGAACCGGTTCTACCGAATAGGTGCGAACTGGTAGGAACCCACCTCTGACCCCTCACCATGGTGCAGGAAGCCAAGTTGGCCACGCCCATCCAGCAACCAGGCAGAGAACCAGTTGCTAACATTTTTCAATCCCACCTCTGGACCTCTGCCTTCTGCCATTTTGACACTGTGCGTCCGTATGTGCAGGATGAAGCTTCAATATGCAAAGCAAGGAAACAGTGAACCCACATGGGGTGAGTGGAGATCAGTAACCAAGGAAACCGAGAAGAAGCAGATTTCAGGACCAGAGCAATACAAGGCAAGAAGAAGTGAGCCCGGCGTGAGCCTTCTCGCAACGACGAGAAGGCTCACGCTGGGCTTGTGAGACACAATTGCAAGCCCTATTGGCTGACATCAGATCCAGGGAGGGAGAAAGGGGGCTACCATGAAATCTTCAAGATCAACCATCAAGGCTTTTCCCATTGTCCAAGGATCCAATGGCAATATTGACTCAGTAGGGCGAACATTTCAAAAGAGTTAATTAAGAGGGATGACTGGAAAAAAACATCAAATCCTTCCCCTTTGAGATGGCATCAACTAGAGCAACATGTCCAAGCTTGCACCTGTGATAAAGAGGCATGGGGGGAATTGGAACAGTTTTGCTCCAGGTTTTTCACTATATGCACCAATTAGATTGTAAAATAAGTGCACATTTTCCATCCGAATAAAACGAAGAGGAATCAACCTGGGTACTGTATCATTATATATGCAAGCCACATGTTAAGCTTTGGCCTGCTTAGTTATAATGCGCATTGCTTGTAAATCATATCAGCTGGAGTCATACAATAAAGCATGTGACAAAGAAGCAAATCAAATTTGAGCCATGAATAAGGCAGAAATAAAGGTGAAGGAAAGATGAATAAGGTTGATTTGTTCAAATTATATTCCACGAAGAATACCCAACTGCACCAAGCTATAAAGTACCGTTTCAAAATTTGCAATGGCTGGGATCGTGCAACTTGCTAAGAAAACAAACCATATTTCAGCTTAGCGCAACATGCAAATCCAGATGCTAACTGCATCCAAGCTGCCTAAAGCAGCTTGCTAGATGGGCCACAAAAGCCAAATATGCAAATTTCACACAATCATATTTAAAAAGGCCAACAGTGAGATTCACGAATTAGCAGTAGCACAAACATATTTAAGGAAACACTGGTTATGAAAGAAACAAGGATAAGACTCCCGTTAAACATTCTGACATGAACCAGCATCCTTGTCTGGCAAGATTTTGTAGTCTAAACCAGGGGTGTCCAACCTTGGCAACTTTAAGACCTGTGGACTTCAACTCCCAGAATCCCCCAGCCAGCATTGACTATCAGATCTTAATGCCTACTGCATTAAGATGACCTGTAATTCTTGAGTGGCCCCTGCACTTCTGAGAAGATCTGCCTAGGTTTGCCTCCTTTGATACTATCTGTCCAGAACAGTGGTGGGTTTCAAAATTTTTTATAACCTCTTCTGTAGGTGTGGCCTGCTTTGTGGGAGTGGCTTGCTGGCCATGTGACTGGGAGGGCATGGCCAACTTGTAAAATGTGGTGAAACTCACTTAACAAGGCTCTTGCTTAGCAATCAAAATGTTGACTCAGAAACTCTGGCATTTGAAGCACGCAAGTCTTAAAGCCGTCAAGTTACAAGACCCTTGTACCCCTAACCCTTTAGAAAAAAACCTAGGGGTGTTCAATCTTGACAGCTTTAAGACTTGTGGACTTCAACTGCCAGAATTCCTCCTCTCGCTCTTCATCTTGATGATGTGCAGATGGCCAGGGGGAGGGAGCTGGAATCGGTTCTAAACTGTAGATTTGTGGAACCTCTTCTATAGAAGAGGTTAGAACTGGCAGGAACCCACCCCTGGTCCAGAGGATGCAGGTAGGTCATGTTAGATTCTAAGCCAACACGTTAAATGCAGGATTGGTGGGCAGAACTATGCACTTTTTATACTTCTGTAGAAGTCTAGAGAGGGTCAGGAGGAAGTTCTGCAATGCATCTGTAGCCAAGTGGCTAATCACCACCATATTCATGTTGGAAACAATAGAAGAGAATATTTGTAGCCCAGGATTGCACTGTGGGATCCTTGCTGCTCTCTGAGTTTGGTTGTTTTCTTGCAGACGTTTCATTGCCTAGCTAGGTAACAACATCAGTGCTAGAAGAGAGTGGGGTGTGCTCTCTGCCTTGCCAGAGTTGATGGGAGTGTTTTCAATGGTTCCTTGATTAGTTACGTGATTGTTCACTGTTTGATTGTTTGTCTGAGCTGATAGTTCCTTGGTTTGGATATTGTTTACTACCTTTTGGAAAATCAGTATTTGGCTATTTTAGGAGAGAGAAAGAGGCTCAAGATTTCAAACTTTAAAAGTAATGCTGTTCTGAAGAATTAACTGGATTAAATTATTAGGTATGCCAGCTTCAATGGCTAAGAGACCAACTGTTGCTTTAACTCTTCAGCACCATGGAGAGCAACTAGCAAGGCATGCCTTTTCTCCCTTCTTCTCCCAATCAATGGTTAATTTAACACTTCTAATTTAAATGGAAGTTAAACGAGGTCCTTGTTTTCTTATTCTAGTAGTGGTGCCTGTGTGTAACATATATCTTTTGCAGATATGGTCTAAAGGTAGAATTGGTAGAACTGTTGAAAACTGGGTGCCAAGAATCGTATTTGCACAGTACTGGAAAAATGAAGAAACACCTACAGAAGAAGGTGTAATTAAAAAAATACTAGACTGCAGAAATGGACAGATTAATGTTAAAGATAAAAGAAAAAGAAGATACAGAATATTTCCAAACATGGGACTTGTTTTATCAATGGTAGAAATTAGGAATTGGAAAAGTACCATTATGTAAGCAAATTGATCCAGACAATACACTCTTCACTAAGCACTCATATATATTAAAAGAAAATTGTTCCAACCGAGGCTTCCCAAGAGCATGAAGGAAATTCCTTGTCCCAACAAAAAACCCTTTTATTAATTTACTGTGAATTCTTCTCATTCACATCCAGCAAAGTCTTTCAAGGGAGGATTTACAGTCACAGACCTTATCTGGCTTGGAGAGCTGACAGGCCGATATCTGCAAAACTTGGCAAGGAGTCTCGGAGAGTCACGAATCAATTAAGCAAACTAATTGTCTCCTGCAAACTCCACTCCCCTTTCGCTCCATTTTTATTTCCTGTGGGAGGGGCCATTCATCATCCACCAGTGGCTGTACTCCCAAGTCGACCCCTGTTGTTTAGCCGTTCCCTTTGTCTGGCAACTCTGTGCATGCGCACACTGGGAACGGGCTCCAGCTGTTCGCCTGCCTCACTGATGTCTGACTCTGATTAACATCTGATAACTGGCATACGGCCCTGGCCTCCTCTTTGTCTCCGACACAGAGCCCTCCTCAGAGCCTTCTCCAGGCTGCAGGACTGGCTCATGTTCTTCCCCAACCTCCTCATTGTCCAAATCTGCTGCCAGCTCTGCTGGATGCTTGCGGGCCATAACAAAAATGTATAAATAAACTGTTAAAAAATCCCTGGGTGCTAAGGCAGTTTGCCCATTTCCAAAGTAGTCACAAGGCACCAGTTAAAAACATCCATTACTCAGTCATCTAGTTTACATCCAACTTTTCCTCCTGCCATGCTTACCTTTTCTTTTCTTTTTTTTTCTGGGAAGGTGGATATATATTCTTTAAAACAAAGAATTGAGCATCAACCAACTTTTTAAAAAAGAAACCTTTAAAAATCTTATATGGTCCATTCAAGGATGAGAACCAATTTTCAAAATAAAGATAATGCTAAAAAAGATGTTTTACTTTGAAGCCAACCATCTCCCCTTCTCCCCCTTTCCCCCCTTTACTTAAAATATACTTTCAAAATATAAAAAGATAAGTGGAATTGAAAACTTTTGAGCCATGAAAGAAGATGTCTTTGGTGTTCCATAACTTCTCTTCTCCATTTGGAGTCATAGTTGGAACCACGAAGATACCATTGTTTTTATGTCAAGCATCACTTCCTTATGCTCAACTTATTTTATTCCCTCTGACATCAGAGCTGCAACCTCAAAGAGTTAATATTATGGGGTTTTTTTTTCATGGAGCTAGAAGGGCAAATAGATGGAGACGAAATTGAGGTAGTGACAGATTTTACTTTCCTGGGCTCCAAGATCACTCCAGATGGGGACTGCAGCCAAGAAATTAAAAGATGCTTACTCCTGGGAAGAAAAGCTATGGCAAATGTAGACAGCCTACTAAAAAACAAAGACATCATCCTGCCAACAAATGTCTGTATAGTCAAGGCTATGGTTTTTCCAGTTGCGATGTATGGCTGTGAAAGTTGGACCGTTAGAAAGGCTGAGCACTAAAGAATCGAGGCCTTTGAACTATGGTGCTGGAGAAGACTCCTGCAAGTCCCATCTGGTCAGTCCTAGAGGAGATCAACCCTGACTGCTCTTTAGAAAGCCAGATCCTAAACATTAAACCTCAAATCCTTTGGCCACCTAATGATAAGGAAGGACTCCGTGGAGAAGAGCCTCATGCTGGGAAATATTGAGGTCAAAAGAAGAAGGGGACGACAGAGAAGGAGGTGGTTGGATGGAGTCACCGAAGCAGTAGCCATGAGCCTTAAATGGACTCCAGAGGATAGTAGAGGACAGGAAGGCTTGGAGGAATGTTGTCCATGGGGTCGCAATGGGTCAGATTCACCTTTGCAACTAACAACAAAGAAGGGCAAATGTGTCTTTGGGCCTCTTCTTTCTCTGTCTCAAGTTGTGTGTGTGTGTGTGTGTGTGTGTGTGTGTGTGTGTGTGAGAGAGAGAGAGAGAGAGAGAGAGAGAGAGAGAGAGAGAGAGAGAGAGAGAGAGAGAGAGAGAGAGAGAGAGAGAGAGAGAGAGAGAGAGAGTGAGTGAGTAGATCTATCTCAAGCAGTGGTCATAAGTTGGAAGCCTTAGTTTCTTAGGAACCAATATCATCTCTTGACATAATCCTATCAACCTTTCAAGTGAAAACATTTCATTCCATTTAATACTTTATCTGAAATGTTTTTATCTAAATCTCTTTCCTATGTTCCATTTGATGCATAGGCTCTCTTTCCTTAGTTTTACAGCTGCTTTAATAATCCAATTGTCTCATTTTCATCTGGTACAAGCAGATATCTCTCACACACTCTCTTACAGATAACATCAAAAGAGCTGTGATAATTGCAGTTTGAAAACTTGGCTCATCCATCACCTCCATTAAATCATCAAATGATTTCAAAATCCCATTTACCACAATATCTTTTAAGTAACACAGCTTTTTTTCCCCATTCCAAAACAGCACTAAATGTACTTTTAGAAAACATCCACCAATGTTGAAATATTTTTGATATTACAATGTAAAATTTTGTTCTGAGCAGCTGATGCCTCCCTCGGTAGAAATCGTTGCCACTTCGTTCCACAATTGTTCTCTCATTTTATGACATATCACATTCTTTTCCATATGCATTATGATGAATAAAGAATTTTCTGGATGCATATTTTATGGTAAAAACCATTATGTTTTCTATAGTAGAACAAATATGGAACATTAATCAGGAACAGTTTGCATTGCCAGGGTTGCCTAATTTTTGAAGCAAGTCATCTGGAAGCTTCCTAACATGAATGGTTTTGATTAAAATCTGTATAGGCTGACATTTTTGTAGCTCTGTGCAAAATGAATTTGATTTGGAAGTGATTCAACATGTACCAACATCTTGATTCAATGACAATTTTTTCCCAAAATGGGGCAGGAAGGAAGGAAATGTTTCATAGTTTCATCAAAGCATCAACATTCCTTCTGATGGTAATACTCCTATCATGGTTGGCCCTGGTTTAGGAATGAGTAAATAAAATAATAATAATCTGTTTGGGGATGCCAAGATCAGCCAAGATTGACACAAATTATGTTTGCCTGAACGAGAATTAGGAATCCTCTTGGTTTGCATTATCAGTCTATTTTGGTGAAATAATTTCTTAATGCTTATTTTTCATGTTAGTGCATCAAAACCTGTGAATCTTCCAGTTATGAAAACTCACCCTGGTTTCACAGTTATAACAGTTGGACAGTGACTGGAAGCATATGCATTATTAATTCTGCAGTGGAAAAAAAATGAAGTTGCCTTTTCATTTTAATTTAGTGTTGCTGAGCTAGTGGCATTTTAGGGCTTATTATTTCCACTTTCTCATAACTATGGGCAAATTTGGATTGATAATCAGGGGGTCATTTGCAACGAGAAGCTGTGCTAGTTTGCATATTATGGAGAGCTGTGGACAAATCTGTTGTGTTGCCTATTGTTAGCTCAGCCATGTACTCCTGGCATGTTGCAGTCTCTTTTTCAATTAGGGGGGGGGGGTTCCAATTTGAATTACAGTTGAGACAATAATTGTGAAGCTGATACAAAGCTGGTCACAAATTTTATTGCAGGTAAAGTCTGTTATTAGGACGAATGTCCATATAAAGTCTGGTGCAAACAAACAGACCCCACATATGCAGAGTTTGAGCTAGCTACTTTATTATGTTCTGCCTACAATACAGGAATCTCCCCAGACCTGGCTAACTCCGCCCTTGATCCCTCTTCCCTCCCAGGCTGGGTGCTTCCCAACCAGTGGTGGGTTTCAAAAATTGTTCAAACCTACTCTGTGGGTGTGGCCTCCTTAGTGGGAGTGGCTTGCCGCCCATGTGACTGGAGGGAGTGGCTTGCCGCCCATGTGACCAGATATGAAGATGCCGACAACACTTGTCAGAACCACCTTAAATTACCTCACACACAGTACTGGCATGCATAAGAATATGATGTAAACTTGTTTTTTAAAAGGCATCTTTGGTTTGCATTAAAACAACTTCAACACACACAATGTTCTGATTGCACCACAAACGCAGTAGTCATCCTTACCTTTCACAGAGGCACTGAGTTTTATAAATATGAGCATGATAGTGTAGAATAATCGTATCCAAGGACCAGTGGTGGGTTTCAAAAGCTTTTGGAACCTCTTCTGTAGGTGTGGCCTGTTTTCCGGGTCCACTGGTGGAACCTCTTCTAACCGGTTCGGTAGATTTGATGAACCGGTTCTACTGAATAGGTGTGAACTGCCAGGAACCCACCTCTGTTCCCAACTCACCATCAGGCACCAATGGTTAGATCTAGAACAAGGTGGGGGGAGTAATGTGAGTTCCGCCATGAAACACTTAGCCTCAGTTAGGAATGAATTAAATTAGGACTGAACGAACGTGTCATTGACAGCCTCAACTGAAATTTATTTGTTGATTATCTCAGCGCAGGCCATGCACAACAAATAAACTGAATGAACCACAAAGACATATGGCAAACATATTGAAAAACAGATTTGTGGGTAAACATCCTGGCTGGCTTTTTCAGAAGCCTAAAGCGGATGTTAGCTATTGTTAAATAACTGATTTTACACCGAATTGATTTTACAGACCCGAAACGGGGAAAGTTGGGAAGTTCCCCAAATCGATTCAAATATTGTTGCGGCAACTGCAACAATGATATTAATCTGTGTTTATTTGGGTTTCGGATTTTTTTGGGGGGGGACAACTGCCCTTTGCGTATGGCTATGCATATTGACATAGGCTGTGAAACCAGATGGAAATCTGTAGTCACAGCAGTAAACTGGCTCTGGGCGTGAAACTACTCAACATTTTGAATTATTAAGATATAAATCCAGAAATGTCATTTTGATCCACAATAATCCCAGCAGCAGCACATTAATAATTCATAGTTTAACCACAACTAAATTAGCAGGAGCAAGTAACCTATAAAATCTTTAAAACCTTCAGACAACTCTCTGGAAACTTTCCATTTTTAAAAAGCTTTTACCTGAGAGATGATGGAAGCTGGGGGCAATGGGTTCCTCTGTCTGGTGATTCCAGATGTGGAAACTCCTACCCTGTTTCCCTGAAAATAAGACCTCCCCGGATGATAAGCCCAATTGGGCTTTTGCGCACATGAGCTAAAATAAGCCCTCACCTGAATATAAGACCTCCCCAAAAAATAAGCCCTACCAAAAATATTGCAACACAGCAGCAGCCATGAGGTGATCAAGCTCATCGCCTCCTGCATCTCAAAAATAATAAGAGCTCCCCGAAAATAAGGCCAAGCACTTATTTTGGGGATCAAAAGAAGATAAGACCATGGTAGCTACACAGCCTTCATCTTATTGTAATGCAAGCATCATCTCAGCACATGGGGGCCAGCTTGGGCATGGCCAGGCTTGACGTCCCTCGTGTCAGGAGCACTTGTGGTGGCCTTAGCACTCTGCCAGTGAAAACACGCCCCCAAGCTCCATTTTCAGCTGCCATGGCCTCCTGCCACCCTCTGCCAGTAAAATGCCCCCCTGAGCTCCATTTTCACTGGCAGAGGGTGGCAGGAGGCCGTGGCAGCCGAAAACAGAACTCGGGAGCCTGTTTTTGCTGGCAAAAACACTGTGGACTGGTTCTTTGCTGTTTCCAGGGCGGTCCCACAAGCCAGATCTAAGTATCCCAAGGGCTGGATCTGGTCCCTGAGCCTTGAGTTTGACATCCCTGCTCTAGAGCGAGTAACTGCCTCCTTGTTGTTGTTTTTTTTTTAAAAACTCAAGTGAAAATTCACTTAACAAATGTCTCATTTAGCTCAATTATGGTCATACGTCAAGGACTACCAGAGATATAGGCTACACTATCTCACTATGATATGTTTTCAAGACTTAAAAATTCATATTTAAATTAACCGAGGCTCTGCTTCTGCCACGATGCCGAAGTCAATGTGCAAAGGGTTTGCTGGTGTTGATCCAGTTTTAATAAACTATTATTAAAGTCTACTTCTGCTCAGCATATCAATATCAAGAATGTTCCATTATCAACTAGATAATGCGATGTTTTTCTGGCTTCTCAGAGGCGCCTTTTTCATCTGTTCTGGCCACAGGAGGTTGGACTTAATAATTCCTTACAATGCAATCTTACATAAAAATCACATTGAAATAGCTATTCTTGAGAATATTAAGGCAAGCGGTGAGGAACAAAAAATTTGCATGCTGTAGATTAATTGGATAAGAATAAGATTATTCCTTCCCTAATAATGCCAGATTAGAATATTGTATATTATGATAGTTAAAATGGATTTTTAAAGCATACTTATCCTGGGTATTTGGTAATATAACAGATAGTTATGACACCAATTCAAGCAGCCTAAGAGTTTAGAGCCAAGGGCACTGCAGACTATTAACTGTGAAAGCAATAGCACTTAGACTTATATAACACTTCACAGTGCTTTACAGCCCTCTCTAAGACATTTACAGAGTCAGCATCTTGCCCCCAACAATCTGGGTCCTCATTTTACCAACCTTAGAAATATGGAAGGCTGAAGCAATAGCAACTAAATTTATATACCACTTCACAGTGCTTTACAGCCCTCTCTAAGTGATTTACAGAGTCAGTGTTGTGGCCCGCCAGCGGCCAGCAGAGCTGGCAGCAGATTCAGACAGTGAGGAGGTTGGGGAGGAACATGGGCCAGTCCTGGAGTCTGGGGAAGGCTCTGATGAGGGCTCTGTGTCAGAGACAGAGAGTGGCCAGAGCCGTATGGTAGTTATCAGCTGCCTTCAGAGTCAGACATCAGTGAGGCAAACAAACAGCTGGAGTCTGTTCCCAGTGTGCGCATGCGCAGAGCTTCCAGACGAAGGGAACAGCTAAGGAACAAGGGTCGACTTGGGAGTAAGGCCACAGATGGATGATGAATGGCCCGTCCCAGAGGAAATAAAAGAGGAGCAAAAGGGGAGTGGAGTTTGCAGGAGACAATTAGTTCGCTTAATTGGTTCGTGATTCTCTGAGACTCCTTGCCAAGTTTTGCAGATATCGGCCTGGCAGCTCTCCAAGCCAGATAAGGTCTGTGACCGTAAATCCTCCTTTGAAAGACTTTGCCACCTGTGAATGAGCAGAACTCACTGTAAATTAATAAAAGGGTTTTTTGACCAGGACAAGGAGTTTGCTTCATGCTCTTGGGAAGCCTAGGTCAGAACAGTCAGCATCTTGCCCTCAACAATCTAGTCAGAGCTGAAGAAGCTTCTTGGATGAGAAGCAAAACGTCTTCAAAGAAAAACCAGAAAATCCAGTTGCCTCTTAAAAAAGAGAATCTTTGGGACAACAACAAAGAAACAACATTTCAGAAGCTGCTCGTGTGTCGCCATCCTGGTTCCTTCTTTTTTGACAAGTTTTTTTTATTATTATTCTGACGTGCTGTGAATTTATCACAGCATTCCCTTCCTCCATGCTGGATTTTTTTTCCCCACTGCAATTTCTTTATTTAGGTATTATTGACAGGAATAGAATAATGATGTGGGCTTAAACCTGTCTGGAATAATCTTTTTTTTTATTTTATTTTATTTTATCAATTTCATATATACATTCACAATTATATGATCTCATACCTGTTATTAATAATATGTATTTATAACAATTTTTCCCTACTGTTGACAATATACTTGAAGATTGCTTTTTTATCATCCCATAGATCCATCTTATCTTACAACAGTCCTATTTCTTCTTCCCTCCCTCCCTCTTTCCTTCCCTCGTTTCTTCTCTCCTACTCCCCTTCCTTCCCTCCCTCCTTCCCCTTCCCTCCTTCTCTCCTTCCCTCCTTCCTTCCCTCCTTCCTTCCCTCCTTTCTTTTCTCCTTCTCTCCTTCCTTTCTCCCTTCCTTTCCTCCTTCCTTCCCCCTTCCTTCTCTCTTACATTCCCTCCTTCCTTCCCTCCTTCCTTCCCTCCTTTCTTCTCTCCTTCCTTCCCTCCTTCCTTCCCTCCTTTCTTCTCTCCTTCTCTCCTTCCTTCCCTCCTTCCTTCCCTCCTTGCTTCCCTCCCTCCTTCCCTCCCTCCTTCCTACCCCCTTTCTTCTCTTTCTTCTCTCCTTCCTTCCTTCCTCCTCTCCTTTCCCTTCTCTCCTTCCCCTTCCTCCCCTTTACCCTTCCCCTCTTCTTCCCATTCCTCCCCTCTTTTGTCTGGAATAATCTAACGACTGAAATAAGGTTGCATTTTGGAGAAGGATGACGGCAGCTTTCTAAGTTTCCAAGAAGCCCTTAAGCAAATGGTAACTAATATGAATGAATCTGAGCAGTAATATTCCCCACTGAAAGGCAAAAAAAAAATTCATTTCTCTGTCTGGATTTAGTAAACGGCGTCTGTGTAATATATTGTAGATATTTGACTTTTGTTACAAATGCTTTTTTTTCTTTTCTTTTCAAAAGTCCTTCGCTATCTTATTGTTCTGTAAATACCATCAAAGCGATTTAACCAGACTAGAAATTCCCTTGAATGCTGGCCTTTTCAGACGTAGTGGTGGTGTTTTTTCTTTTCTTTTTACCATTTAAAAGTGGTTTTAAGGCCAAAGACTGGTAGGAAAACGGGGAAAAATAATTAAAAATGACTCAGAAATAGGGCAGCTAAAGATGCCCGGGGACGCTTTTTAAATGATGCTGTCGCTTCAACTTCTGTGCTCCTAGGGAAATAGGTTGCTAATACAAGCTGTCAAATATGGAAGGGGAAACCATTTAAAAAAATGTGTCAGGCTGTTGATGAATATTCTGCCTAAAAGGGTATCTAATTGGTGTCAGTTTCTCATCCTTCCTTCAATAGTCTTGTGGCACATGCAGTCAGGTGCCTCGAAAGGGTTCCACCACAAAACCGCGGACGACAAAATCGCGGTCGACGAAAGCGCGTATGTGACGTCATCACAGCGCGATGAAAAAGATCGAAAAATGTAAAAATAAAGCGAAAACCTTACCCTAACCCCCCCCAAACCTAACCCTAAACCTAACCCTTAACCTAACCCTAAACCTAACCCTTAACCTAACGAAAAACCTAACGCTAACCCTTAACCTAACACTAAACATAACGCTAATGCCCTAAACCTAACCCTAACCCTTAACCCTAACCCTAACCCTTAACCTAACACTTACCTTTATGTGAATCGGCTTGCTGTAATTTAATTTTTATTTCAATTTTTCGATCTTTTTCGTCGCATTGTGATGACGTCACATACGCGATTTCGTCGACCGCACTTTTGTGGAACGCGGTTTTGACGGGTCACACCTCGAAAGTACTGATGGGGAACCTTTTCAGCACCCAGTGCCCAAACTGGAATGTTTGTGCATGTGCCTGCACCAGAAGCCCAAAACCACAAAGAACAGCTGGCTGGCACACACCTGCCTGTTTTTTGGGCATTTTCAGGCTGTTTTGGGGGGCATTTTCAGGGCCAAAACCAACCCGGAAAACAGCCTGAAAATGGCCCGGAAAACGGCCTGGTTTTTTGGCCATTTTTTGGCTCATTTTCAGGCCATTTTCCAGTGCTCCAGTGCCCGCGAAGACGAGCTGGTGAATGCACAGGTACCCACAAAGAGGGCTCTCCATGCCACTTCTGGTACGTGTGCAGTAGTGGGTTTCGGCTCCTGTTGAAACCAGTACGCTGCAACGGAAGCTGGGCATGCACCATGGGCCAGCTGCGCATGCCACAGAAACGGGCCAGCTGCGCACGCATGCGCATCCACCGCTGTGATGCTCCAGCTGCTCAGCGGAGCTTTGCTGATCAAAACCTTTTTAAAGCATTAGATTCAGTGGTCTTTGATCTGCAACCATCCGTTTTAGTGACTGTTCAAAGCTACCACAATTAGTTGGGAATTAGTTGTTTAGCGGAGTGATGTCATTCGGGGAAAAACCGTTCCTGTGTCTAGTTGTTCTGGTGTGCAGTGCACAATATCGTATTTTTGAGGGTAGGAGTAGAAACAATTTATGTCCAGGATGTGAGGAGTCTGTAAATATTTTCACAACCTTCTTTTTGACTCGTGCACTGTACAGGTCCTCAATGGAAGGCAGGTTGACCGTAATTGTTTTTTTTCTGCAGTTCTAATTTTCCATTGAAATCTGTGTCTGTCTTGTTGGGTTGCAGAACCAAATGAGACAGTTACGGAGGTGCAGATGACATACTCAATAAATCCTCTGTAGAACTGTATCAGCAGCTCCTTGGCCAATTTGAGCTTTCTGAGTTGGCGCAGGGCTGTTATCAGAGGGACTGACGTAAAGCAGAAAGTGGTAAGATCCAAAGTGGTTCCTCGTCTTTAAGGAGAAGAAAGCAATTTCTGCTGATTGTCCCTCTCTCTCTCTTCTATTTTCCCTCCCTCGGTTTTATCCTCCAAAATGGACTGGGAGCAAGAAGGACAGAATCAATCTACTTTATATTTTCTGCCACTCAAGAGATCTCTGCACTCCCTCGGTTTTTAACAGGGTGATTTAGATCGGAAGTGTCAAACTCAAGGCCCTGGGGGGGTCAGATCCAGCCTACGAGGTGCTTAAAGCTGGACCAGCCCGCAGTGCCTCTGCCAGCAAAAACAGAGCTTGGTTTTCACTTGTAGAGGGTTTCAGGAGGCTGTCCTGGCCAAAAAACGGGCCCGGGGAGGCTGTGCATAGCCCCCCCCCCCCTTCGAGGTCTATTTTCCACTGGCAAAAGGCTAGCAAAACTAAAGCTAATAACAAAAGGAGAAATGTTTTCCCTTTTGCATTTGAGACTACAAGAAGGGACAGGAAAGGCGAAAGAGGAAGAGGAAGGACAAAGACAAAGAAGAAAAATGGGAAGAGAGAGAGCAAGGAAGGAAAAATAAGGAAAGAGGGAAAGGAAGGAAAAAGGAGAACAAAGAGAGAAGAGGGAACTGGCAAAAAGAAGAAAAGGATAGAAGGAAGGAAGGAAGGAAGGAAGGAAGGAAGGAAGGAAGGAAGGAAGGAAGGAAGGAAGGAAGGAAGGAAGGAGGAGGGAGATTATAATGAGAGGGAGGGAAGGTCTGAGGGAAGTCTGCCTTAACCCTTGCCCATCACAGGTGTTCCTGACATGAGTGATGTCAAGGTGGCCGCCCCCACCCTGGCCACACACCCCACCCCGAGGTCAAACACAAACCTGATATGGCCCTCAATGAAATCAAGTTTGACACCCCTGATTTAGATTTTCTGCAAAATGTAGGAAAGAAAGTTTCAACCTCTGGGAGGATCCATTGCTGTCTAACCTCCACCCTTGTGGATCATTGGAATCCATGACCTTGTCTCTATGTCACGTGCATAGCAGTGGTGGGTTTCAAAAATTGTTTGAACCTACTCTGTGGGTGTGGCCTCCTTTGTGGGAGTGGCTTGCCACCCATGTGACCGGATGGGAGTGGCTTGCCGCCCATGTGACCAGATATGAAGATGCCAACGACACTTGTCAGAGCCACCTTAAATTACCTCACACACAGCACTGGCATGCGTAAGAATAGGATGTAAACTTCTTTTTGAAAAGGCATCTTTGGTTTGCGTTAAAACAACTTCAACACATGCAATGTTCTGATTGCACCACAAACACAGTAGTCATCCGTACCTTTCACAGAGGCACTGAGGTTTATAAATATGAGCATGATAGTGAGAATAATCATATCCAAGGACCAGTGGTGGGTCTCAAAATTTTTTGGAACCTCTTCTGTAGGTATGGCCTGCTTTCCGGGTCCACTGGTGGAACCTCTTCTAACCGGTTCGGTAGATTTGACGAACTGGTTCTACCGAATAGGTGCGAACTGGTAGGAACCCACCTCTGGTGCATAGTTTACTTCCCCTTTCCTCCCCCCCCCAAGATGGCGGCACTTTTAGACACTGCGGTTTTGAGCTCCTGGTGCCACAGTAGAGTTAGGCAAAAATATTTGCACACACTAGTTTTTTTTCTTTTTCTTTCTTTTGTCGTTTCTGTTATAATTTTGCAGCAGTGAAGTTAAAACCAATTTTGTTGTATTTAAGTACAATGACGATCAATATTATACTTATACTTATTTGTCCCTTCTGCACTCTGCTAAGCTAGCTTCTGCTGCATTTACACATCACGCTGAGCTATAAACCGGCTGTAGCAAGTTTATGGCTGGGTTCGCACAAAATGTTGTATCGTAAATCATGGCTTTAAACCAACAATGGCTAGCTTTGCTCAGGGCGTTAAATAAAATCGGCAATATGCCTTAGCAAGGGCTATCAATCCACTCTTCTCGTTTTCCCTAGCCAGCCAAAGATATCACATTCCTAAATAATTTGTATTTGTATTTGTATTTTATTATTTGTATGCCGCCCTTCTCCGGGAGGACTCAGGGCGGCGAACAATTCAAGGGGAAAAAAAGGGGGAACATAAAAAGACAAAATACAAATAATAAAAGTAGACAACAGTCGCACAACCATACATGTCGAGAGGGGAGGGAACTCATCACCCCCAGGCCTGCCGGCAAAGCCAGGTTTTGACGGCTTTTCGGAAGGCCTGGAGAGAGGTGAGGGTCCGAATCCCTGCGGGGAGTTCATTCCAGAGGGCCGGAGCTGCCACAGAGAAGGCCCTCCCCCGGGTAATAGCCAGGTGGCATTGGCTGGTAGATGGCACCCGGAGGAGGCCAACCCTGTGAGATCTAATGGGTCTGTGGGAGGTAATTGGAAGCAGGCGGTCTCTCAAGTAATCCCAGACCTTCTCTACAAGCCACTTTATGAAGATGGGCAAGGACGGGAGAAGAGCGAAGTGAGACCATGCAAAATAAAACTTTCTACGTCCTCCACATGCTTCCAAATATTCTCCTTCGCACGCTCCAGCTAAAGATTCCAGGTGGGCTATGAAACGGTTTGATTTTTGCCCCGGTTATAGAAGGACAACCGGTACTCTTGACTAAATGCACCCTTGGTCCAATTAACACAAAACAGCTCCGAATATACGGCACACCTCATGCAGGGCCAGATGTCATGGGCTAGACAAGAAGCAGTGGGTGGAAACTAATCAAAGAGAGAAGGCACTTAAAACTAAGGAGACGTTTCCTAACAGTGAGAACAATTAATCAGTGGAACAGAAGTTGCCTCCAGAAGTTGTGAATTATACAACACTGGAGGTTTTTAAGAAGATGTTGAATAACCATTGTCCCATCACGATGCAGAGGGTCATCGTTGGCTCACTCTGGCCTCCCGGATGTCAGTTGCTTTTCACAGCTGCCAGTGTTGTGATGCCCCACCTCCCGCCAGTCAGCTGGTCTTTGGCTGGGCTCATCAGCCTCTGGACATCAGATTCCCACCAGCCAGCACCAGTTCAGGGGTTCTTTTCCCACCTCAGGGGACAGAGAGAGGGGAGGGAGAGAGGTGGGGAGAGAGGGGGATGGGAAAGAGAGAGGGGGAGGGAAAAAGAGAGCTAGAGACAGAGAGAGAGAATGAGGAAGAGAGAAGGAGAGAGGGGGGAAGGAAAAAGAGATAAAGAGAGAGACAGAGAGACCAAGAGAGAGCGGGAGAGAGAGCGGGAGGGAGGGAAAGCGAGTGAGAAAGAGTCAAAGAGAGAGAGAGAATGAGGGAGAGAGAAGAAGAGGAGGAGAAGAAAGAGAGAGAGAGACTGAGAGAGGGGGAGAGAGAGAGAGGGAGGGAAAGAAAGAGAGAGAGAAGAGACACAGAGATAGAGAGAGACAATCATGTGACTGGGTGGGAGTGAGTGACGTCAAATTGTCAACCCACATCCAGGCTTTGTGACTCCTGGTGTTTTCTGTGGGAAACATGTCCAAATGGCTCGTTGAGTTTGTAAAGTTTCAGACCCTGGGTATAGGGTTTCCTCCCTAAGCAGTGGGTTAGACTAGAAGACCTTCAAGGTCCCTTCCTTGTTATTCTATTCTATTTGCTGCTTTTTTTTTTAAAAAATGAAAGTTTGTTTGTTTTACAGCTTTGAAACTCACTCGGTATCCCAGGAAACCAGAACAGGAAGTTCATTCCTCTGCTTTGCTCACCTGGGATCAAAGCTCAGCTGCTCCTTTCAGAAATAAACAGACTGTAGAACAAGCCTAAATGGATGCACAGCTTCCCCAGGGCTCCTGCAGGCATTTTGGGGTATTTTTTTTTAAAGCAGGGAGCTTCCCTCCCTCCCCTCCTCGCTTTCTTCTTCCATCATCAATGCTCTCCTTTGCCTGCTGCCATTCATCTCCAGGTTCAGCTCCTTTCTCCCCTGGTACAGGGAAGGCTCAGATGTTGGGTGGAGGGAAGAGCATCATCTGGCTGGAAAATACACCAAGAGTAAATCTCACCCCCACAGAGACTTTTCTTTAAAGATCTGTCCTGGGATATATCTTGATCAAAAGGATTTTGCAGAGCAGTGCAGAAAGAATGTTATTTTGAACAAAGAGCCTTCTGCTGTTGTTTGCTAAGCTTTTCTTTCTTTCTTTCTTTCTTTCTTTCTTTCTTTCTTTCTTTCTTTCCTTCCTTTTTTCCTCGCTTCCCCCTCCCTCTTTCCTCCCTCCCTCCCTCATTCATTCATTCATTCACTTTCTTTCTTTCCTTCCCACCTTCCTTTTTTCCTTCCCTTCCTCACTCTTTTCCTTCCTCCCTCTTTCCTCCCTCCCTCCCTCCCTCCCTCTTTCATTCATTCATTCATTCACTTTCTTTCTTTTCTTCCCACCTTCCTTTTTTCTTTCCCTTCCTCACTCTTTTCCATCCTCCCTCTTTCCTTCCTTCCATCCCTCTTTCTTTCTTTCCTGTCTTCCTTTTTTCCTTCCTTCCCTCCTTCCCTCTTTCTTTCTTTCTTTCCTTCCCTCCTTCCCTCCCTCCCTCCCTCCTTCCTTCCTTCCTTCCTTCCTTCTTTCCCTGCCTCCCCAAATTATTTTTACATAGCGCTGCTTGTGCCTCGCTCTGTTAATGCTAGTATTTTCTATACACTGTTAGTTACAGACTGTGTTATTTGGATGACAAGAGGATTGCTGTGGCCTGCCAGTGGCCAGCAGAACTGGGAGCAGATTCAGACAGTGAGGAGGTTGGGGAGGAACATGGGCCAGTCCTGGAGTCTGGGGAAAGCTCTGATGAGGGCTCTGTGTCGGAGGCAGAGAGGGGGCCAGGGCCATATAACAGTTATCAGCTGTTATCACAGTCAAACATCAGTGAGGCAGATGAACAGCTGGAGCCTGTTCCCAGTGTGCGCATGCGCAGAGTTGCCAGATGAAGGGAACAGCTAAAGAACAGAGGTTGACTTGGGATTAAAGCCACAGGTGGACGATGAATGGCCCCTCCCAGAGGAAATAAAAGAGGAGGAAAGGGGAGTGGAGTTTGCAGGAGACAATTAGTTCGCTTAATTGGTTCGTGACTCTTTGGAACTCTTTGCCAAGTTTTGAAGATACCGGCCTGGCAGCTGTCCAAGCCAGATAAGGTCTGTGACTGTAAATCCTCCCTTGAAAGACTCTGCTGGATGTAAATGAGCAGAATTCACAGTAAATTAATAAAAGGAGTTTTTGTGGGGACAAAGAGTTTGCTTCATGCTCTTGGGAAGCCTCAGTCAGAACAAGGATAAGGTATGAGAACTGATTCCTATCAGCTCAGGGAGGATCCAGTGATTGTGTGCAGCTCTTCTCTGACTTCCACCCGCAACACCAAAACCTAATTTGATATTTTATTGTGGATCTTATCCAGACAACCAGTAATGCTACATCCAAACTGCTCACCTGAGATGAACGGAGTAGTCCATGTGTACCTAACAGCATTGAGCCCTCATCTGTCACCTGAACACTTCTGTTTTGGCCCAGTTTTCTTTAGAAGTTCATCATGTAGAAGCTCCCTTCAAGAGATTAACCAATGTCATGGTCTTTTAATCAATTTAACGCCAAATCCTCAGTTTTCTCCTCCAAAATTTTTGATGGGATTTGTTCTTATTGTTAGATGCAAAGTCATGTCCAACCCACTGCAACCCCATGGACAACGTTCCTCCAGGACTTCCTGTCCTCTGCCATCCTCTGGAGTCTAATTAAGGTCACTCCTACTGCTTTGGTGACTCCATCCAGCCACCTCATTCTCTGTTGTCCCCTTCTTCTTTTGCCTTCAATCTTTCCCAGCATTAGGCTCCTCTCCAGTGAGTCCTTCCTTCTCATTAGGTGGCCAAAGTATTTGAGTTTCCTCTTCAGGATCTGGCCTTCTAAAGAGCAGTCAGGGTTGATCTCCTTTCGGACTGACCAGTTTGATCACCTTGCTGTCCAAGGGACTTCTCCAGCGCCATAGTTCATGTAGACTAGGGAGCACATAAAAAGTTTGATCTTCTCCCATCTTCAGAGAAAGGTTAGATGAGCCTGCTTGAGTTCCAGGCATCAATTTGTCCTCAAGAGTCCCCCAAGTTCTCCGCAGTGTTGGAAATGTAACTTGGCTTTAGGATCTTTCTATCATACGTGGTGGTTATGTACAAAAGCCAAGCATTTTTGGCGTCTGATAAAGATGTGGTTGAAAGGGATGCAGTCCAAGGGACTTGCAGGAGTCTTCTCCAGCATCCTAGTTCAAAGGCCTCAACTCTTTGGTGCTCAGCCTTTCTTATGGTCCAACCTTCACAGCCACATATTGAACTCTTTTGACTATAGACACTTTTCTTGGCAGAGTGATGTCTCTAGCTTTCTTCGCCAGGAGCAAGCGTCTTTTAATTTCTTGGCTGCAGTCCCCATCTGTGATGATCTTGGAGCACAGGAAATAAAATTTATCACTACCTCCATTTCTCCCCCATCTCCTCCCCCCAGGAGAGGGTCAGATGCCATGATCTTAGTTTTCCTAATGTTGAGTTTGAAGTCAACTTGGATTGCTGGACTTCCCATTAACCCCACTCAAATCAATTTTCAAATCAATTTTGGCGATTCCCCCGAGCCTACTCACTTTCTTTGTTCTAATTTTAATAATAATTTTAATGATGCACTGAAATGGGCAACTGGCGCATTACTGAATGGTAGATGCAGCCCTGGGCTTAAGAAGATTGTGCATCCCATCCAGAGGTGGGTTCCTACCAGTTTGCACCTATTCGGTAGAACCGGTTCGTCAAATCTCCCGAACTGGTTAGAAGAGGTTCCACCAGTGGACCTGGAAAGCAGGCCACACCCACAGAAGAGGTTCCAAAATTTTTTGAAACCCACCACTGGAGGAGAGAGATGCACAGAGAGAGAGAGAGAGAGAGACAGACAGACAGACAGACAGACACAGAAAGAGAATCACATAGAGAGACACAGAGGGAGGGCGGGAGGGAGGGAGGGGCAAAGAGACACACACACACACACACACACACACACAGACTCACAGAAAGAGAAAGAGAAAGAAAGGAAGGAAGAAAGGAAGAAAAAAAAAGAAAAAGTGAGAGAGATGAAAGAAAAAAAGAAAAAAGGGACAGAGAGACAAAAGAAAGAAAAGAAAGAGAGAGAGAGAGAGAACACATGGCCGGCAAGCCACTCCCACCAGGTCACATGGCCGGCAAGCCACTCCCACAAAGGAGGCCACACCCACAGAGAAGGTTCGAAATTTTTTTGAAACCCACCACTGATCCCATCTTAAAGTTCTCATGAGACCCAAACTAGGGTTGAATTTATTTGACATTTGCAACCTAGACCTGCCTACATCTATTTTTTACCGGGGTTTAATACTTGTGGAAAGTTTCGCCGGTGCCTTCTTGTTCACACTTAATTTGCTCTTGACTCCTCTTTGCGCCTTCCACCATAGCTGTGAAGGACTTTCCAATTTAGGAAACACATGGTCTGATAAGAAAGGTGAAAGGAACTGAAGACCAGCAGTCCTGTTAACACCTCAAAGACTTCCAGGGATCCTCATTAGACCATCTTCGTGTCGACATCCAAAGAATGTTCCTTTGAACATGTGCAAAACTAACATGCCTGAGTTGTGAGGAACTGGAAAATTGAGTGGATTGAGAACATCATGAACAACTGACCATCTGTAAATATATTCAAACAAACCAGCATGACATGAAGCTTCTCTGTCTCTTCTCTAAATGTAAACTGAGACCAAACCGCACTCCTTACAAGCACTGATGATGCTACCTAGTTGGGTAATGAAATGCCTGCAAGAAAACCACCAAGCTCAGAGAGCACCATGGACCCCTCATTTCAACATGAGGTACAAATATTCTCCTTTATCAGTTCTCTTGGAGGACGGAAGCCATGTGGGTTGCAACTCCGGAAGATGATCCTGAGAATCCCTGTGTCAGGCCTGCAATTATATTCCTTTTAGAATTGTGGCCTGCCACACTTTCTCTTATTTCATTATGCTGTTTCATTAGTATAGTTGATGGGAGGGGGGAATAGACAGGAGTAGGATTGTGGAATGTATTGTTTTCATTCTTTTCTAGAAGACCAAGGTCATCTTTTATCTCTGCACTTTGACACCTGACCGGAAGCAGCTGGGTGTGGACTCCAGCGTGGAAGAAGAAGATTGCACCATTGTGGGTGTGGGGACAAGATCATGAACTTTTAACTGGGTGGAATTCTGATGTCATTTCCAGAATTGGGATTAACACAGATGTGCCTTAGATGTCTGCTTTATTAAATTGGAACTTTAAGGATCGTTTTGCCTTGGACTCTGATTTAATTCTACATGATACTTGGAACACTGACACCCTGCTTACCTGCTTCTTAGAGAGGCTGGTACAAAAACATCTTCACACCTATGGATTGGTGGGAATCCACACTGTTCAGTTGGGAGGGATTCCTAAGTTACTTTATCATGGATTCTATAGCCTGAGGGACCTAGTGCCTGTTTTGAATGTTTAGGTTTTAGGTTTAGGTTTATTAGATTTATATGCCGCCCTTCTCCCAAGGACTCAGGGCGGCGTACAACATTAAAAGAAACACATAATACAAAAGTTAAAAAAAATTAAATAGAATATCCCAAACAAACCTAATTAGAATTGACAATAACATTTTTTTTTAATTAAAATTAACAGTGATCAATAATTTGTTTTGTTCAGGCCAGGCTGGCTTGCTGGAAAAGCCAACTTTTTAGGGCGCGTCGGAAGGACCGGAGGTCGGGGATTATGTGAAGCTCTGGGGGCAGCTCATTCCAGAGGGAAGGGGCTCCCACAGAGAAGGCTCTTCCCCCTGAGGGTCGCTAGCCGACACTGTCTGGCCGATGGCACCCTGAGGAGGCCAACTCTGTGGGATCGCACTGGACGGTGGGAGGCTACTGGTGGCAGTAGGTGGTCTCGCAGGTACCCTGGGCCTAAGCCATGGAGCGCTTTAAAGGTCATAATTAGTACCTTGAATCACACCCAGAAGACAACCGGCAACCAGTGCAGGCCGACTAAAAGGGGTGTAACATGGGAGCACCTAGGTGCCCCCATGACTTGCCTTCACCCCTTTTCAATAAAAAACATTCCTTTTGAAATACCAGGTTTTCAGGAGTCTACACTTCCTTGAAAGGGGGTGGGGATGAGGCTCCTTTCTCTTTTTCCTTTGAAAAAAAGTAATGGGGGGGAGGGGAGAGTAAGAACTGATGTGATGACATTTTAAGGGAGAGGGAAAAATCCAGAGAAAGTGGTCCTAGACTTACCAGCACTGGCTATGGCTCTGCCAAATCCTGGCACGGAAGTCTGAAGAATTGATTGATTGATTGATTGATTACATTTATATGCTGCCCTTTTCCCCGAAGGGGACTCAGGGCGGCTCACAATTCAATCAGGGAAGGGGGGTACAGACAGGGAATAAAAAAGACGAACATAACAATACATAATTTAAAAGCACACAACAGTCATACCATTCGAGGAGGGGGGCAACAGCTCTTTAGCCCCAGGCCTGTCGGAACAGCCAGGTTTTAAGGGCTTTGCGGAAGGCCTGGAGGGTTGTGAGGGTTCGAATCTCCACGGGGAGCTCGTTCCAGAGGGCCGGAGCAGCCACAGAGAAGGCTCTCCTCTGGGTAGTCGCCAGTCGGCATTGGCTGGCGGATGGAATTCGGAGGAGGCCTAATCTGTGGGATCTAATCGGTCTATTGGAGGTAATTGGCAGCAGGCGGTCTCTCAAGTACCCAGGTCCAATACCATGAATTACACTGAGTGGGAAGAAAAACTTCCAAAACTGCAATACTGTGTAATAATTCCAGCAAATTATTTCTCGAAAATAACGGCTTCTTTGTAGGTCTCAGCCCTGTGCAATAAATCCTGCTCTGCTTTGCGCACCCCATATATCAGTCTGGCCTTCTAAACCCAAAGAGTTTATGGTCAGGAACCCTACAGTATTAAATTAGTTTTGTCATTGGGGTTTCTATTGCCACCAGGTTTACAGCAAAGAGCCGAGGTGGCGCAGTGGTTCAATGCAGCACTGCAGGCTACTTCAGCTGACTGCAGTTCTGCAGGTCGGCTGTTCAAATCTCACCGGCTCAGGGTTGACTCAGCCTTCCATCCTTCCGAGGTGGGTAAAATGAGGACCCGGATTGTTGTTGGGGGCAATATGCTGACTCTGTAAACCGCTTAGAGAGGGCTGAAAGCCCTATGAAGCGGTATACAAGTCTAACTGCTATTGCTATATTGCTATTGCTAAATTTTGGCCGGGGTCATATCGCTTGGATTCTCCTCCCCCATTCCAATTTGTTCTGGGGTGGTGGTGGAGAGAAAGGGATCTCAGCTGTGCCGAGACACTTAGCTCACATTTAAGAATTGCAGGTTGCTTTCATTCTCTTGAAGCGATCCATTTCTTCTTTGGGTGGGAAAACATTAATCAGAATGGAAGGCCTTGTCTGCATTTGTGCATATCTGTGTCAATGCTGCTCATTTGCAGTCCTAATCAGAAAGTTTACATGAGCCTATACAGTGTATTCTATTACACAAACAAGCCCTAGCGACTGCTGTAGCAAAATAAATTAGTAGCTGTTGTAGACAGCCATGAAAACAATAATAAACATGTTATGAGCAAGGCAAGCCTCTATTGTGTTCAATCTCTCACTTGCAAATTAAGTGCCTACAGATGTATTGCATAAGCCACCCTTGGCTTTCCTTGATAAAAGAGGAAGTACATAAATATACTTCAGAATGACTTTATTTTAATTTCCCCTCTCTAATCAAAGCCTCATTTACTAGTGATTTAATGCATCAAGTCTGTTGGTTGTGCAACCCTTTTAAAGACCTTAAGAGTTGATTTATCTGTCATATAATTGAGGTTACACAGCATGTTAAGTTATAATTTGCTTTTGCATAACTGAATATTTATCATCTGTCTGTCTGTCTATCCATCTATCTATGTATGTATCTATCAACTATCCATTCATCCGTCTGTCCATCCATCATCCATCCATCCATCCATCCATCCATCCATCCATCTATCTATGTATCTATCAACTATCCATTCATCCATCTGTCCGTCCATCATCTATCTATCTATCTATCTATCTATCTATCTATCTATCTATCTATCTATCTATCTATCTATCTATCTATCCATCCATCCATCCATCCATCCATCCATCCATCCATCCATCCATCCATCCATCCATCTATCTGTGCATCCATCCATCCATCCACTCATCTATCTGTGCATCCATCCATCCATCCATCCATCCATCCATCCATCCATCCATCCATCCATCCATCCATCCATCCATCCATCCATCTATCTGGTTTAGCACCTGTCAACCCTGAATCAAACTTGGCTGAAGCCATCTTGTGCTGCTTCACAGATGTCATGCACTATGGAGGGGAGGAGGAGGGGAAATATGTCAGAGTTTGTTACAGCAATCAAATCCAGACAGCACACACAGGTAATGTGATTCAGCAGGCTTCATTAACTTCTCTCTCTCTCTCCCCCTCTCTCTCTCCCTCTCTCTCTCTCTCTCCCTCCCTCCCTCCCTCCCTCCCTCCCTGTCTCTCTCTGTGTGTATGTGTATGTATATGTATATGTATATGTATACTGTATATATCTAATATAGCACATGAGACATACATACAATACCAAGAGTGTTTCTTCCAACGTGGTAGAGATTACAAGCAAATTTAGGCAGATGAAAAAACAGTTTCCAGTTTCAGTTCAGGGTTCAGACTACTTTGTGAGCTCTTAAACAGACTAAGAGCTTTAGTATGAACCAAGCCATGCCCAGGATACCAGCCATCTCTAGCAAATACTGTTAAAACTTCCAAACAGCCCTCATTGGCTGACCCAGTTGCCATGTCTCTTCCAGTCATGAACTCTCAATACTCTAACAAAATAGCTAGACCACTGATGGCTAACCTTTTCCAGACCAAGTGCCCAAAGTGCATTTGTGTGTGTGTGCGTGCACCCGCACCCCTAAAATACAATGCACACACAGGCCGCATGCATGTGTCCTGCACATGCGCATGCCCCCCTGCATTCATCCCACTCCTCAGCATGCACGCACGCTCCCCGCGTGAGGGGGAGAGACCTGAAGACCAGCTGGTCGGTGGGAACCACATGCATGCGCAGCAGAGCTGAGTTGGGGTGATGGCTCGCATGCCCACATAGGGGGTTCTGTGTGCCACATCTTGCACATGTGCCATAGGTTCACCACCACGGAGCTAGACTGTCTCAAAGACAAAGATCTCTCCTATAGGAACCAAGGTCATCGCAACAGGTGGTAGTAGTAGGAGGAGCAGACGTGATTGAGGGAGCCCACCAACTGCTTGGATTGGACAATGTGACCTGTGACACCTGGGGAGGGAAGCGTTTGCTCTTTTAATTACATGGTAACCACGGGAATCTTTTAGAGTTGCTTTTCACTGGCTGTGCCGATATGATGTGCCCAATAAACATGTTCTTTGAGGAATCTCTGTGCCTTGGAGTTCTGATTTATTTGGATGCATTACTCGGAATGCTGCCGGCAGCTTTAATTTGTTTCCTCACTTATATTTAACAATTAAATTTAGATTATGGAAAAAGATGGCCTGATTAATCAAACATATTTACTGAAGTTACAGTAATAATAACTTCAGCACTGGCCAAAGCTTTCTGTCCCAGCTGAATGTCTATTCCCTTTTCAAAGGCCGTGTCAAAAACATTTTAGTAGTCTAAAGAGGATACAATTAAACTATGAGTCATTTTTGCCAGATGGCATTTGTCCAAGAATGAGCACAGTCGGAGCACTAATATTAGCTACAGAAATACATTCTTGACCCTATGGAACCCAAAACGTTCAGCTTCAGGGATGAATCCAAAATTGCATTCAAATTATGGACATGAATCTACATCCCAACTGTTGAATCCTATCTCCTTTGTCTGTCTTTTGACTTTATCAGTTTGCTCATCAGCCTGTTATTGAATCTAGAAATGAATTTTCAAGTAGAGCCCTCCTCCGAGGGTCGAGTATAACATGTAAATTAAATACCGTATTTTTCGGAGTATAAGACACACCCTTCCCTCCAGTGGTGGGTTTCAAAAATTGTTCGAACCTACTCTGTGGGTGTGGCCTCCTTTGTGGGAGTGGCTTGCCACCCATGTGACCGGATGGGAGTGGCTTGCCGCCCATGTGACCGGATATGAAGATGCCGACGACACTTGTCAGAACCACCTTAAATGACCTCACACACAGCACTGGCATGCATAAGAATATGAGGTAAACTTGTTTTTTAAAAGGCATCTTTGGTTTGCGTTAAAACAACTTCAACACACGCAATGTTCTGATTGCACCACAAACGCAGTAGTCATCCTTACCTTTCACAGAGGCCACTGAGTTTTATAAATAGGAGCATGATAGTGTAGAATAATCATATCCAAGGACCAGTGGGGGATTTCAAAAAATTTTGGAACCTCTTCTGTAGGTGTGGCCTGCTTTCCGGGTCCACTGGTGGAACCTCTTCTAACCGGTTCGGTAGATTTGACGAACCGGTTCTACCGAATAGGTGCGAACTGGTAGGAACCCACCTCTGCTTCCCCCCCTAAAACAGCATGGAAAAATGTTGGTGCATCTTATACACCAAATACAGCCATTTTCGGTCTCCCAAAGCCCCTTCCCCACACCCCATTTTTGCGAAAAGGGGCATTTTTTGCAATAACCGAGGCTTTTTTTGCCTTCCCTCAGCCCCCAGTAGCACACTGCAGGCTTCAGCAGGGCTGCAGAGTGCTGCTGGGGGCTGAGGGAAGGTAAAAACTTTTTTTTCTTATTTACCTCTTCGAAATCTTGGTGCATCTTATACACCAAGTGTGTCTTGTAGTCTGAATAATACGGTAAATAGTTTTATTGGATTTTGATAGATGAGAGTGGTAAACTATATACCATATTTTTGGAGTATAAGATGCACCAGAGTATAAGACGCAGCAAGTTTTGAAGAAGAAAAAATTTTTAAGAAGTTTTTGCACTCGGCAAACCTCCCCAAAATGGCCCGTTTTTCCCTCCAAAAATGGGGCATGAATAGCCCTTAGGAGGCTTATAGAGTGGGGAGTGGAGTGGAGTGGAGGAGAGGGGAGGGGAGGGGAGGGGAAGAGAAGAGAAGAGAAGAGAAGAGAAGAGAAGAGAAGAGAAGAGAAGAGAAGAGAAGAGAAGAAAAGTAGAATAACAAAGTTGGAAGGGACCTTGGAGGTCTTCTAGTCCAACCCCCTGCCTTAGCAGGAAACCCTACAACACTTCAGACAAATGGTTATCCAACATCTTCTTAAAAACCTCCAGTGTTGGAGCATTCACAATTTCTGGAGACAAGTTGTTCCACTGATTAATTGTTCTAACTCTCAGGAAATTTCTCCTTAGTTCTAAGTTGCTTCTCTCCTTGATTAATTTCCACCCATTGCTTCTTGCCCTACCCTCTGGTGCTTTGGAGAATGAGTTAACTCCCTCTTTTTTGTGGCAAAAACATGTAGGCAGAAACCTTTGTGGCAGAAACCCGTAGGTTGGATAGAAATACAAAACATCCTCTGCTTAACCCCTGTACAATATAAGTACAATTTGAAGCTTGCGTACCTAGTCAGGCCCTTTGAAATTGGTTGATAAAAACGTGACAAGCCGTTGAGGAAAATGTAAGAATAGTCTCCTCTAATCAAGCTTTGGGGAGACAAAAGGGGTCAAAACTGAGAAGAGGACTAGCATAAATAAATAAATCAGCAGACAGGAAATCAATGTTAAATGTAGCGTTTGCCAAAAGTCTTCTAAAGGTCGCATGTAAGCCAGAAAACCATGTTTAATTAAAGGAAGTGATGCCTTTATATGGACAAGAAATAAACAAGGCTGACAGTCTGAGCCCAGCTTTACGATTTGAGGAATTGAAAAATCTGTCCTAGTTTGCTAGAAACCTGCCCACCCTAAGCTACTTATAAGTTAAGGACCATAAAAAGTTATAGCTCAGGTTTTTTTTAAAAAATTCTTTTTCGGGAAAATCTGTGCATTCTTTATCTAGGTGAAGTAGCAGGAGGCATTTTTTGAGGTAGAAAACCTTGCTTGAGATGACAGAAATGAGGAAATAACAATGAATGTGGTTTGAAAGACATTCACAAGAACAGCATGGATGAAAGTGAGGATATGCCTACTAATCTCTTACTCTCTCTCTCTCTCTCTGTCTGAAATATTCTCAATTTATGATGGTGACTCCGGAACTAGTTCTGGGTTGACATTTTCAGGATTGTTGGGAGGTGGGTGGTGTACCAACACACTAAATATATACAGGGCAAGCTGGATACCCGTGCTTTGTGGTGAAACTATGTGATCGGGCAATGCAGGAGAAATTCAGTTCACAATCCGTTGGCTCAGTGGTGGTTGGTGATTGAAGCACATAAGGGAATATCGCTCCTGCCGCCTTCAGTCCGGAAACAGTTCCATAGGTGGAAGGCATAGACATTTTGGTGAGGTACCAATGTTTAGTACTGTAAGGAGCCCCAGACGGCTCCTGAGTGAAGGAGTGGAACGTCTGCCAGTTTGAACTGAGGTAACAGAATGTGAGGCAACTGGCAGTTGGAACAGAGTTCGTTTCAGATGGAGAGGGGGAGTAGAATGTCTAACTCCTTAGCATCAGAGCATGTTAATATAAGGCAACTGGCAGTTGGAACAGTTCTTTTCAGATGGGAAGGGGAAGTAGAATTTCTAACTCCTTAGCATCAGAGCGTGTTGGCAACTGGCAGTTGGAACAGAGTTGTTTTCAGGTGGGGAGGGGGAGTAGAATGTCTAACTACTTAGCATCAAAGCATGTTAATTATTGTATAGGAAATACTAATGATCTAATGGTCATTTAAAAAAACCCTTTCTTGGTGAGCACCTAGAAGCCAAGAGGAACATACATGCCAAATTTCAAGTTTGTAGGCTTTATGGTTCTGGAGATTTCATGATGAGTGTGTGTACTCGGCAGATAGATAGATAGATAGATAGATAGATAGATAGATAGATAGATAGATAGATAGATAGATAGATAGATAGATAGATAGATTGATTGATTGATTTGGGGATGATATTCTTTGAATACATTATCTTTTAAATGCTCCATTTCCTGCTCTTAAATACAATCCATATTCTCCAATAGCAATGGCAAGTTTTTCTTCAAGAAAGCTGGGAAATGATATTACCTCTCTGCATTGAAATGAGAACCAAACTGCCAGCATTTGGTACTCCATTGCTGTCCGTGGCCCTCCATGGGAGAAAAGAAAAGAAAAAAAGTCTGATAAAACATGGAAAATAAATTTGGAAGGCTGGAAGAGGAGATGTGTCTCAATCACAAGTACCCATAAACCTCCAAGCAACATTGATTGAGAAGCCCTCTCTCTGAATTTTAGCACCAAAGATTGAGATGATTAAATGTATAGATTTGGACAATAAAGAGAGTGAAATGGGATTTCCCTCCCTCAAGATTGCATTTAGACTTGTTGCCGCCAGCAGGTTGCCTGTATTTTGGGAGGGGGGGAGCAGAAGAGGGAAATGAACTTGCTTGACCCCTGTCCTTGGTGCTGAATGACATAAAATTGGCAATTATGCTGAAAGACAAGGAAGATTGAGACTGGGAACGAAATTGGGGGGGAGGGAGGGAATGTTGATGAACTAGCTAGTCTGAGCACCTAGATATTAGCATTACATCTTAAAAAGAAAAGAAAAGGAAAAAAATACATTAAATCCATACACATGTGCTTGAGAACTCCTCTGCACAGTGAGCCAAGCAGCAGCTGAATGCTTATTACGATAATTCTAAGGGTGTGCTAGAGATCCTACCTTGGGAATCTTTTGTCCCAAATGTGCTTTTTTTTTCAGGAGGCAACTGGACTTTCTTGTTTTATTCTTTTGAAGACATTTCACTTCTCATCCAAGAAGCTTCTTCAGCTCTGACCGGATAGTGGGTGAATGGAAGGATTTATATTCCTTGCAGACAGCTGGTCATTTGCATCCTTTTAGAGGGTCATTGAGGCCACTTGGAGGTTGATCTGTGTCCTCAGGGTCACCTGAGTGGTGCTAATGGTTCCTGTAGTCTGCCATTTTTTTCCTCTGGAAATCCATTCCTACTCCCGCACCATTCAAAGGGTCTTCATCCCGAATTGTACAGTCAAACGTCTGTAGAGATTCTCAGTCCTCCAGGTCATGGTTGTCCCAAAGGGGCTTTTTCAAGGAGGCAGCTGGACTTTCTTGTTTTTTTTCTTTTGAAGATGTTTCTCATCCAATGAGCTTCTTCAGCTCTGACCGGATAGTGGGGAATGGAAGGGTTTATATTCCTTGCAGACAGCTGGTCATTTGCATCCTTTTAGAGGGTCATTGAAGCACTTGGAGGCTTATCCTCAGGGTCACCTGAGTGGTGCTCCTGGTTTCTGTAGTTGGCAATTTTCCCCTCTGGAAACCAGTGGTGGGATTCAACCAGTTCGCACCACTTCGGGAGAACCGGTTGTTAACTTTCTGAGCAGTTTGGTGAACTGGTTGTTGGAAGAAATCATTAGGGCAGAAGAACCAGTTGTTACATTATTTGAATCCCACCACTGCTGGAAACCCATTCCTAATCTCATGCCATTCCAAGAGTGTTCATCCCAAATTGGATAGCTGAAGGTCTGTAGAGATTCTCAGTCATCCAGGTCATGGGTGTGATACTACGACTATGATATATTTATTTCATCTACATCCCACCCAGTCGTGCAAATGGAGGTGCACAGTAGATTAAAGAAAAAGGAGTCCCATCAACATGTCATTTGTTAAAGTTTCACACTTGAAACGACTTCAACCTTGATTGCAGCAGAAGACAGTGACATTTTTATTTTATTTTTTGCTAGAAAAAGTTGTAATGGATTGCCCTGAAAATACAAACAACTTCTGGCTTGAAATACCATCCAAAATTCAATTTGGAGCTCTCTCTTTTTTTTCATTCTGGGCAGGCAGATGGGGAGTCAGTTAATCTAGGCCATTTATGGAGCACCTGTAACCTGAGCTTCATCAGTTATCTAGGGAAGGAGGCTTTTAAATCTGTCGCTGAAGTTGGAGTTGATTAATGTGCCACTTGATACCATGCAAGTGCAACATTGGGATCCTGTTTGGCAATAATTTATTGTAACTTGGTGGGCAGGAATATGAATGATTTGTTGGAAAGCTGTTCAAGGTCATTTTCAGACACGCAGGAGGAGCAGGAGAAAAAAAAATGTTCAGTGGTGAAAGAGAACCAGTCACAACTCTCTGATGAGTTCATCTGTATGGCTTAAGACCTTTAAATGTTTAGTTTAGTTTAGTTTAGTTTATTTGTCTTGTATGCCGCCCACTCCCGAAGGACTCCGGGCAGCTCACAATAGACAAGGGAAGGGGGGATAAATAGACAAAAACAACACTTTAAAAAAACGCAACATTCACAATTTCCGTGGGGCTGGATGTTTCACAAGCCCTCCAGCCTGCTGAAGCAGCCAGGACTTGGTGGCTTTGCGGAAGGCCGGGAGGGTAGTGAGGGTCCGGATCTCCACGGGGAGGTCATTCCAGAGGGCTGGAGCTGCAACAGAGAAGACTCTCCCCCGGGGGGGGGGGGGTCGCCAGCCGACATTGGCTGGCAGATGGAATCCAGAGGAGACCTAACCTGTGAGATCTAATCGGTCTATGGGAGATAATCGGCAGGAGGCGGTCTCTCAGGTACCCAGGTCCGATGCCATGTAGGGCTTTATAGGTAATGACCAGCACCTTGAAGCGGATCCGGAGACTAATGGGTAGCCAGTGCAGCTCACGGAGGATAGGTGTGACGTGGGTGTACCTGGGTGCACCCACAATCGTTCGCGCGGCTGCGTTCTGGACTAACTGAAGTCTTCGAACACTCTTCAAGGGCAGCCCCATGTAGAGCGTGTTACAGTAATAAATGTACCTTTCATGTTCACTTAGAACATGCTTGGTTTAAAAATAATGTGAAGCATGAATGTTCCCCTACAGAAAAAAATGAAAACTTGGAATTTATACATATCCATTGCTAAGGGTAGACATGAATCTACCTAGTGAGGGAGCCCTGGGGGTGGGTGGGTGTTTGGTCTTCGAACCAGGGGTGTTTTCTGCTAGAGCGAGGGGTGGGACCAGATAACCTCCAAGGTCCCATCTGACTCAGGGATTCCATAAGGGTCTCCTGCTTGACCAAGGGGTTGGACTATTGATGGCCTTTGAGGTCCCTTCCAATCCTGTCCTTCTATGAATCCAGAGAGGCACAATTGGTAGAAGGTAGGAAATATAGAAAGGGATGCAGTGGCTCAGTAGATAAGATGCTGAGCTTGTCGATCAGAAAGGTTGGCAAATCGACGGTTCGAATCCCTAGCGCCACGTAACTGAGTGAGCTCCTGTTACTTGTCCCAGCTTCTGCCAACCTAGCAGTTCAAAAGCATGTAAAAACGCAAGTAGAAAAATAGGGACCACCTTTGGTGGGAAGGTAACAGCGTTCCGTGCGCCTTCTGCATTTAGTCATGCCGGCCACATGACCACGGAGGCATCTTCGGACAGCGCTGGCTCTTGGGCTTTGAAACGGAGATGAGCACTGCCCCCTAGAGTCGGGAACAACTAGCACATATGTGCAAGGGGGAACCTTTACCTTACCTAGGAAAGATACTAGCACTTTATGAGAGAAGCATAAACAAAGAAAGCTTACACTGATGTCATGTTCACCCTTAAATCCACAAACTCTTTGTAAAGGAACAATGTTCTATCCATCTGTGATCTGCTTACTCTTGTTTTATTAACTGACCAGAATTAGCCAGGTGCATAAAACAGGGTGAATTATATTAGAACCAAAATGGCTGAGACCAAACAAAGCGCCAAACTGGAATCATCAAACCACATTTTATTTCATAGTCTAAAATAAAATAATATGCCCAGCTCCCCCAAATCCTCAAAGGATTGTGTAAAACTAGCTGGAATGTGAGTAACGTTAAATCTGAGCTTCGGCGGCCTTTTGAGAGAGAGAGTTCTCATTACACATATATCATTCCGAGCTGCGGTGGCGGAGTGGTTAGAACGCAGCGGAAATATTTACAGACCCCTCACATCCTGGACATAAATTGTTTCAACTTCTACCCTCCAAATGACGCTGTAGAGCGTTGCACACCAGAACAAATAGATATAAGGACAGTTTTCCCCCCGAACGCCATCACTCTGCTAAACAAATAATTCCCTCAACACTATCAAACTATTTACTAAGTCTGCATTACTATTACTATTAATCTTCTCATCGTCCCTATCACCCATCTCTTCCCACTTATGATTGTAAGATTGTAACTTTGTTGCTTGTATCGTTAGGATTTATATTGATTGTTTCCTAGCATGATTTGATTGCTTATTTGTACCCTACGACTATCAATAAATTTTGTACCTTATGATTCGTGATGAAAGTACCTTTTCTTTTATGTATGCTGAGAGCGTCTGCACCAAAGACAAATTCCTTGTGTGTCCAATCACACTTGGCCAATAAAGAATTCTATTCTATTCTATTCTATTCTATTCTATTCTATTCTATTCTATTCTATTCCATTCCATTCCATTCCATTCCATTCCATATTCTTTTCTATTCTATTCCATAAACAGAGGTGGGTTCCTACCAGTTCACACCTATTCGGTAGAACCGGTTCATCAAATCTACCGAACCAGTTAGAAGAGGTTCCATCAGTGGACCCGGAAAGCAGGCCACACCTACAGAAGAGGTTCCAAAAATTTTTGAAACCCACCACTGGCAAGGATCTTATAACTTGACAGTTTTAAGACTTGCATGCTTCAATGCCAGAGTTTTGGAATAGCTACTTGGACCAACCTAAGTACTAATTCATAATTTCATATCCGGTCACATGGGTGGCAAGCCACTCCCATCTGGTCACATGGGTGGCAAGCCACTCCCACAAAGGAGGCCACACCCACAGAGTAGGTTCCAACAATTTTTGAAACCCACCACTGGTTATAAAGCACTGTAAAGTAAGTCTTAGTGTTATTCCTATTGCTATTCTGATTACTATAATTATATTACTATAATTGCATCTGATTATGTGCCTCATCCTGAGTGGACTAAAAATAAAATTGTTTAATTGGTGAAAGGCCTTATATCAATCTTATGCTTTCCTAAGGCAGCTGCTCCCTTCCTCTTATGATGCTGGCAATTTGGCCAACATACTGGAGATATGATGAATAAACCTAACGTTAATTATATTTAATTGTGTTGACATTATAATTACTATAATCAAATATAAATCTTGGAAACTAGACTTCATAATTCATGCCAACATTTAAATCTTCATTTGGTCGGTCAGGTCCCGCTTCAGTTCCTTTGTGAGTTTGGAATCTATCGCTGTCTCTCATAAGCCAACCCAGAAGGTAGATGAAAGTGTCCATGGAATTGTTGAGGGAGGACATGTTATGGATGCTAGCTTGAATAACAGGGGTTAAGGCAGGATAGAAATCTGAGAAGTTAAAAAAAAAACTGCTTTAAAATGTCCCTTAGGCAATCCAAAAACCAGTTAGCCAGTTGAATTCCTTATTCATTTGAAGCCACTATATGAGTTGTCCTTGTTCAACTCTCACAAAAATCATAACAGGAAAACCAAACCCCCTAACAGTTCACATCAGAAAATGAGTTCCTTTTCTCCACTAAATTATATTCTTTCATATTTTAGCTGAATTCACAGTAGAAAGAACCCTCAAAGGTAAAGAATCACATCTATATCCCATCACATCGAAAGTTACAACAGACATTTGGCCAAATACAGAAGGCTTGTTCCCGACCCCCATTATGATTTTCCACTTTTTATTTATCAATTAGCATTTCCAATAAATCAAGGAAGGGGAAAAAAAAACCTCACAACTACATTTGTTCCATCAAATCTCCCATCCTCCTTTCAAAATGTGCAGAAGATGCACGTTGCAAGAAAAAGTAAAAAAGAAAAAACAAGCTTCAAGATATGTGATCATCTAGGCTTCCATTATATTTCCTTAAGCTGGTTAGATTTCATGTGTCCTCAAAACAGTGAGCAAAATCCTTATAGCAATCTCCAGAATGGAGTTGGAGAAACTCAAATTATATGGAGGGGCACAGCTCAACCCAATAATATCCATGCGCGTGAGAACATTATCCTCTAGAGTTAGGTTGTCCCATTTCTTCTTCTTCTTCTTCTTCCTCCTCCTCCTCCTCCTCCTCCTCGGTGACAAGGGAATCTGAATTTTCTACCATTCTCAAGTCTCAATGTTTTAAAAACATGCTCTACTTCATTTCTCCTGCGGTTCCATTGTTTCCATTCAGTTCAATTGCCTCTAGGCCTTCGTTTCTGTTGTCCTCCTTCTCCATCCCTTCCCGCTGTTCTTTCTCCTCTTCTGCGTCTTTGTTTTCCTCTCCGTTTAGGAGGTTCATGGTAGACAGGTGGGCGAGAAGTCGTCCTTCTTTGAAAGACTCAGCCAGTTCTTTGGCACAGCAAGAAGGTGTGTTGGTTTCATAGGTATTGTGAAAACTGTTGTAGTCAACCTCATAAAAGTCCTTCTCTAGGGTAAGGACAGGGGTGAAACGATGGCCCCAAAGCACTTCTGTGTCCATGTAGGAGCTCCGAGCCTGGCAAGTCATCCCTGTAGGAGAGAATAAATAAACAAAACAGAGATTTAGTAGATCTAGTGAATACTAAAAGTGCAGGGCTCCCAGATCATACAATGGGGAAATAGAATGTGCACATCAATAATTTTCTTTCTGTACATGAACCAAAACATTTTACCACTGCTTCTCAAAGTTAGAATGGAATAGCATAGAATAATAGAGTTGGAAATGACCTTAGAGGTCTTCTAGTCCAACCCTCTGCTTAGGCAGGAAACCCTATACCTGTTCTGACCTAGGCTTCCAAAGAGCATGAAGCAAACTCCTTGTCCTGACAAAAAAACCTTTTTATTAAGTTACTATGTTACTAAGTTAAGAATGAATTCCTCTCATTCACATCCAGCAAAGTCTTCCAATGGTAAATTTACAGTCACAGACCATATCTGGCTTGGAGAGCTGCCAAGCTGATCTCTGCAACACTTGGCAAGGAGTCTCGGAGAGTCACGAACCAATTATACGAACTAATCGTCTCCTGCAAACTCCACTCCCCTTTCGTTCCTCTTGTATTTCCTCTAGGAGGGGCCATTCATCATCCACCTGTGGTCTTACTCCTAAGTCAACCCCTGTTCCTTAGCTGTTCCCTTCATCTGACAACTCTGCACATGCACACACTGGGAACAGGCTCCAGCTGTTCCTCTGCCTCACTGATGTCTGACTCTAAAGGCAGCTGATAACTGTCAGATGGCCCCATCTCTGTCTCCGATGCAGAGCCCTCATCAGAGCCTCCCCCAGACTGCAGGACTGGCCCATGTTCCTCCCCAACCTCCTCACTGTCTGAATCTGCTTCCAGCTCGACTGGCCGTTGGCGGGCCACAACAATACCATTGTAGAAAAATGGTTGTCCAATCTCTTCTTAAAAACCTGTTCTTCTGATTAATTGTTCTCACTGTTGGGAAATTCCTCCTTAGTCCTAGGTTGCTTCCCTCTGTGGAATGGAGGAGGTGTGGAAGCAATGGATGGTCTACCATCCATTGCTTCTTGTCGATGGCAAACTACTTCTGAAAATCCTTGCAAAGAAAACTGCAGAGTGCAGTCTCCAAGGATTAGACATGACTGAATGGTCCTGTCCATCAATAAACCATCTTTCCAATCAGCCTCCATGTTTCCATGTCTTTCTCCCCACTTGGAACTGAACCCACGTGGATATGTCTTCCAATATTCTCTAGCCCCAATTAAGCACTGACCATTAGATGACTAGATTCTTGTGTATAAGCAAGAACAATAAATGAGCTCAACTGGAACTTAACATTTGATTCTGATTCTTTGCACCTGACAACAAATTAACAGATTTGGAAGGGACTTTATAGGTAATCTAATTCAACCCTCCCACTCAAGCAGGAGACTCTACATCATTTTTGACAAATGGCAGTCCAATCTCTTCTTGAAAGTCTCAAGTGAGGAAGCTCTCACAACTTCTGAAGGCAACTTCTGTTCCATGGGTTGATTGTTCTCACTGTTAGAAAGTTCCTCCTTATTTCTAGGTTGAATCTCTCCTTGGTCAGTTTCCATCCATTATTCCTTGTCTGGCCTTCAGGTGCTTTGGAAAATAGCTTGATCCTCTCCTCTCTGTGGCAGCCCCCAAATATTGGAAGATTCCCCTGGTCATGTCTCCCCTGATCCTTCTCTTCACTAGACTAGCCATGCCCAGTTCCTGCAACTGTTCATCATAGCCTCCAGTCCCCTAATCATCCTGGTTGCTGTCCTCTGCACTTTTTCCAGAGTTTTCAAGAGAAAGGCAAACTCATAGCAAAGCCGTTGCTGTATTATAAAACCAATTGTTTGCTTTCCTTTGCAACCCAAAGAAACCCTCCAAGGAGTAAAAACCTTACCCAAAGCCTGTGTTTCAACCCATTATTTGAAAATTGAATGCAATAAATCTACCAGTGGCCAATTGTCAACAGAGAATGTTCCGAAAGCTTGGAGAAAAAGCGAACGATAGCTGCCCAAAATTATACTTTTTAATGTTCTGTAATTGAATCAGCCAATGCATTCATTATGTAACTCAGACAAATTGGAACAAATAACTTAGACAAAGTGAAGCTCACAAGGGCACACAACCTCTTTTTTTTGTTTGCATTATTTTGCTTTTACAGGTAGTCCTCCACTTAAGAACCACAACTGAGCCCAACATTTCTGTTCTTAAGTGGGACATTTGTTAAGTGAGTTTTGTCCAGAGGTGGGATTCACTTACCTTCCCTACTGTTTCGTGCCTCTTCTGTGCATGCACACTGCCTTCTGCGCATGCGCAGTGCTCGTGCATTACATCGGGGGCGCGGGGGGAGAGAACTTCCTGCAGCTACTGCTACCAGTTCTCCCAAACCGGAGTGAACCGGCTGAATCCCACCTCTGTTTTTTGTCCCATTTTATGCCCTTTCTTGCCACACTTGTTAAGCGAATCACTGCCGGGGATACGTTAGTAGCAGTAGCAGTTAGCAGTTAGACTTATATACCGCTTAATAGGGCTTTCAGCCTTCTCTAAGCGGTTTACAGAGTCAGCATATTGCCCCCACAGTCTGGGTCCTCATTTCGCCCACCTCGGAAGGATGGAAGGCTGAATCAACCTTGAGCCGGTGAGATTTGAACCGCCGAACTGCAGCTAGCAGTCAGCTGAAGTGGCCTGCAGTACTGCACCCTAACCACTGCGCCACCTCGGCTCCTAAGTAACACGGTGGTTAAGTAAATCTGGCTTCTCCCTGGGCTTCCCCAAGGATCACATGACCTTGAGACACAGTGATGGTCATAAATAAGAACAAGTTGCCAAGCATCTGAATGTTGATCCCATGATTACGGGGATACGGCAACAGTTATAAGTGCGAAAACCAGTCATAAGTCACTTTTTTTCAGTGCTGTTGTAACTTTGAATGGCCACCAAGCCAACTGTTGTAAGTAGAGGACTACCTGTATAATGTCTCCCCCCCTTCTTTGCAGCAAGGGTTAGGGTTAGGGGCTTTTCTATTTCCTAGGAAACCACAAAGAAAAGTGAAGTGAACACACAACACATTCACAGACTTTGTGAAATGATTTCCGTATTCCAAATGAACATGGATTTTGAGTCCATTTAAATATTCTACAACAAAGGTTTGCAAATTTGCCTTCACTTGAAATCTCCCAAATATCCTTCAGATTGTCAGATATTTGGCAGATCATCCGACTGCTGACATTCAGATCCAGCTTGTCTTTAACACGATCTTCAAGGGATAGACAGCATGTGTGAAGTTCTTAGAGGGAGTAATTGGCACACCAAAATGATCCGGGTAAGTGACTTAAGAGTCCTCAATACAGCGCAAAATACATTTTTTTTTTCACTCCAAGGTAAATCCCAGTGAATCCAATGTGATTTCCTCCTGGGTAAATTATGTAAGACTTCAGCTTTAGTTCAGCTTATGATTATACATTCCTTTAAGTAGCCTGGAAAGCCTTCTTTCCAATTACACTTCAAAAACATGAAGGACAGATTTGAGAAAGCAGTTTCTGAGCAGCCAAATTAGAAAACGAATCCGCCAAGATTAATTTAAGGTTGTTTTTATTCTGACTCTGACATTCTGATCTCATCGGGATGGAGGTATTTCCATAGGACCATTGTTTGCATTCAAAGCTGTCCTGAATTGACTTCCGCAAAAACCAAAATATTGACACTCAATCATGGTTTAAAGGTAAAGGTTCCCCTCGTACATATGTGCCGGTCATTCCTGACTCTAGTGGGTGGTGCTCATCTCCATTTCAAAGCTGAAGAGCCAGCGCTGTCCAAAGACATCTCTATAGTCATGTGGCCGGCATGACTAAACGCCGAAGGTGCACAGAATGCTGTTACCTTCCCACCAAAGGTGGTTCCTATTTTTCTACTTGCATTTTACGTGCTTTCGAACTGCTAGATAGATAGATAATGAAAGATAGAAAGAGAGAGGGAGAAGGAGAGAGAGATAATGATATAGATAGATAGGTAGGTAAGTAGGTAGATAGATAGGTAGGTAGGTAGGTAGGTAGGTAGGTAGATGATAGATAGATAGATAGATAGATAGATAGATAGATAGATAGATAGATAGATAGATAGATGAGCTATAGATAAAAATGTGGATATCTTTCAAAAAGATATCTCAATCCTAAGAAAGTATAAAGTAGTTATATATAAAGAAAACATCAAGTTCAAAACAAGTCCTACCTGGATTGTGAATTGAAATAGAGAAAGGTTTTTTTCCTCTATTGTCAGATTTTTAAGTTTCTATTACAATACATTTCTTCCAAAATGACTCTAAACAGCTTCACCAGTTAAAAGAAACAACCATATATAAAAACCATCACCTGCGGGACAACAGCACACCCAAACAGATCACTTCCAACCCCAAGGCCCGGACATTCTCTTTGGTAGTAACCAAAGCTGACACTGCTTAGTTTTGGAGGTCGGTTAAGGGTAGGTTCTGCCTTCTGCAAAGCCAATCATTGACCAGAAAGTTTTAAAAAACAAGGTTAAAATGTTTTAGTTGACTAATGCATTGTCATGATCCCTCCCAATCACCAGAATCTTAAAATAATGGAGATGGAAAAACATACTACATGGATTCATATCTTTATAAGTTATCAAGATTTTCCTCCATTAGCAAACTGAATGTTTGACATCACCTTTATCAAAAATAACAGCATGCCATAAACCTCAGTGTATAGTTATGCTGGCCATGTGTCCAGAAGGGTCTTTGGCAGCCCTGGCTACTTCAACTAGGAAACAGAGATGAGCACTGCTCCCCTAAAGTTGGACACAACTGGACAGGTGAAATCTTCACCTTTACCTTTTAAGAAAACTGGCATCAGTCTGAAGCCTTACCTGTTGCTTCCACCATGCCTTCCAAAATGACGACAATTTCAAATTCTTCCTTCTCCAGCCGGGCACGTGACATCTCCCAAAAGGGGCTCTTCTCATTGATTTCATGTGAAATGATGAGCGGGGATACCAAAAACAGCCTGTCGTCCCCCGTGTCAAATCCCACATTGATGTCCGTTTGGTTCAAGGGGATGAATTCCCCTTCTTTGGTCTGTTTGGATTTAATCATCTTGGCTCGGATAGATGCTTCCACAATGTGGGAATTCCTTAGATCTCCAACCCGGAACATGAGACACAATTTCTCATCCCGCATCGAAATCACTGCGTTGTTGGAGAACATGAGGGTCTCTGCCCTCTTCTTTGGTTGACTGATCTTCACAAACATGCACCCCACCATGAAAGCATTGACTATGGAGCCCAGGATTGCTTGGACCAAAAGCAATATGATGCCCTCGGGACATTTTTCAGTGATCACCCTATGGCCGTAACCAATGGTGGTCTCGGTCTCAATGGAAAACAGAAAGGCAGAGACAAACCCACTGAGGTTGTCAACGCAAGGGATCCAGTCTTCATCTTCCACGTGGTCTAAATCTCCCCGGATGTAGGCAATGAGCCACCAAATGAAACCAAAAAACAGCCAAGTGATGGTGTAAACCATGGTAAACACAAGAAGGTTAAAGCGCCACTTGAGATCCACCAAAGTGGTGAAAATATCACTGAGATATCGGTAGGTTTCTCGGACGTTTCCATGATGAACGTTGCACTTGCCCGTTTTCTCCATGTATCTCTGGCGTGGTTTTTTGGTTTCAGCTACCAAAAGACGCGTTCGATCCGTGGCAATGGGGACATTGTCCCGGGCTTGTTTGGGAAACTTCTTTTGCTCTCTGGGGGTGACACCAATTTCCATATCTTGATTCATGAAGATCCTTGAGTCTCCGGCCATGGTTGGGCTACAGAAGAGAGGGGAAAAAAATATCGTAACTCTGCCTTATAAAAATAAGTAGAATTGTTTTCCTCAGCCTACTTGTCTCTTGATATTTGTGATTGCAAGCCACGTGGGCTGATAATGATGCGAACTGACATCCAAAACATTTGCAGAACAGCAGTTCAGGGAAAGTGGATCCACATGTTCTCAGGCGATTATAGTGCATTTTCATGGGCACTTACACGCTGATGATTCACTTTATCCATAAAAAAAAATCTCCACCTCCTTCTTTTGGCTCCTTAACTTTAACAACTGAAGTGTCAGAATTACCCCTTTCCTCTCGCCTCCCCTCCCCAAAAAAATTACCCGGATTTATTCAGTACAATTGCAATTTCAAAGAAGCATTTTGCAAAATGCATTAGCCAGAACAAAACGTAACTCAGAATCTTTTGCAGAGATTGAGTGGGAATTCTTCCTAGCTGCCTCCAAAGGAATGTACATGGATGGTTCCAATGGAAGTGCTCTCTATGCACATAGGAAAGCATATGCCCATACTTTCTAGCTGTCCAGCTATCTACTATCTATCTATCATCTGCCATCAGGGGTGGGATTCAGTCGGTTCGGACTGCTTCGGGCAAACCGGTAGCTCCGACAATCAGTTGGGAGCGAACCGGTTCGCTCCGACGATCAGGTCGACCCGCTCGCCTGCCCACCCCTGCGCTTTACTTGCCTACATCCTCTCAGTTGATTCACGTGGCAGAGCCGCGCCTCAGCTGTGTTACTCTCCAGAAGTAACGTAGAAGGTAAGCTTTGCTAAAACTGCACACATGCAAAACACACGATCATCAAACCAATTGTTAAACTGGCAGGATCCCACCACCGTCTACCATCCATCCATCCATCCATCCAGACAATTTGCATAACCATCCATCTCAAACTGGAAACTCAGAGGTCCCCAATCCCCAGTCCGTGGATAGGCACCTGGCTGCAGCACACCAGAAGTCAGGCCACACAACAAGTGAAGCACCACCTGTAGGATACACGCAGCATGAGAAACCACACCTCCTCCATTCCACAGAAGAACCTCTCTCCATGGAACCAGTCCCTGGTACCCAAAAGGTTGGGGGCCACCACCCTGAGAGCAACGGTGGGATTCAGCCAGTTCACGCCTATTTGGGAGAACCGGTTGTTAACTTTCTAAGCAGTTCAGAGAACCGGTTGTTGGAAGAAATCTTATTTTGTTTTTTCCCCCATACTAATCCTGTAAGAAAGGAAACATTCTGGTGTTGTTTCTAGCCTCATCTTTATTGCCCTGCTTACAGAAACTGCTTCTCCAGTTAACCCTTATTACCATTGTAACAACTAAGGCGAAGTGCCCATCGACCTGAGTGACATTGACTTGGCTACGCCCACACAATCACATGATCACTGAGCCCCGCCTACCCAGATGGTCATTAGGGCAGAGAACCGGTTGTTGAATTATTTGAATCCCACCACTGCCTGAGAGGCAAACAATCGTAAAGAATTAAAATAGAATTCGAATAAGAAATTAAATAGAATTAATGAATCAGTTCCTTTGAGATAGGCCAACTCCAGAAAGAGACAGCAAGGATGATAAGAATGCTGTTCTATTGTTATAGGGTTGCTTTTAATTTCTTTCTCATGCTTTCTCCTGTCCCCGGATTGTTTCTTTTATTTTATTTTTTCTGAATACATTCTTCAAACTTATTTTATTTATACATAAGATAGGTGCAAATGATTTTTTTTCACTCTCCCCCTTCCTCCAGTAACCGAGCAGTACTTGAAAAACACAGGAGAATTTGCACTTATTAATGGAATCCCTTTATTTTTTTCCGATAAAAAGAAACCCTGTTATGAAACCTTTCATTTATTTTTGGACAAAAGTGAAGCTCCTGTGGAGAACTGTTCACCAGTCCCCGTGTACTTCACACACACACTGAGAGACACACGGATACACACACACACACACACACACACACACACACACACAAACACAAAGAGCACAAATCCTAGAAAAACCTAACCCTCCCTCTTAATCCTCTGTCTTTGTTCTTATAAACTTACGGCTGGGGTTCAAGATGAAGCAATATAACTAAGCTGCACAAAATAATATAATTACAGAAATCTATTTTTGAAAAATACAAATGAATGCCCAAATCAAATGGCAGAGGAACCAAGGAGAATAAACAGATCCCAGTGAATCTCACCAAAGTCAGTATTCGAAATAAATCTCAGGGACTTTCTTTAATGGTCACCTCTAAAGAAAAGCAAAGATTGGTTTTCAACCCAGCTTCTTTGGTGTGTTGAAACTTTTCCTTTCAAAACCAAAAAGCCAGGGAATTTTCTATTCATGCTTAGTTTTGTTAGAACCATTTTTTCAAAGAAAGGCAGTGATATTCTAAGGCATTTCTAGCTGAATTTCTTCTCCAGCGGTATTTTCAATGGAATAAAAATGAACTTTTGTGTTTTTTTCCCCCCTGTCTAGAATTATGGCAAGAAAGTGAATTCTGTTAAATTGCTACATTTCCAATTCTGGAATTGAACTTCAAATTATATATGGAGAACCCCAGAAGGGAGAAAAAAAGACTCAAGCTGTGTGTTACTTTTTTTTTACTTATTCTAAAAACTGAGCCAGAAAAACACCCCAATATTGTTACTAAAGGTAAAAATAAAGGTAAAGTTTCCCCTTGCACATATGAGCTAGTCGTTCCCGACTGTAGGGGGCGGTGCTCATCTCCACTTCAAAGCCGAAGAGCCAGCGCTGAAGACGTCTCCGTGGTGATGGGGCCGGCATGACTAAACGCCAAAGGTGCATGGAGCGCTGTTACCTTCCCCCCAAAGGTGGTTCCTATTTTTCTACTTGCATTTTTATGTGCTTTAGAACTGCTAGGTTGGCAGAAGCTGGGACAAGTAACGGGAGCTCACTCCGTTACGTGGCACTAGGGATTCGAACTTGCCGAACTGCCAACCTTTCTGATTGACAAGCTCGGTGTTTTAGCCACTGAGCCACAATATTGCTATTATGGAGCATCAAAATAGAATTGGAGAATTGCTGGAGAAATCAAGGGAAGACACAATATATTGTCCAGTCACCATTTTATCAGGCTGCTTCATCAGCTTCCTGAAAAGCCCAGCAACTTTGTGTCATCTCCTCAGTTTAAGGTGATCTTAAGCTGGACTGCAAAATCTTGCATTGCATTGTGATGGATGTCAATTGCACAGCTTCCAGCAAGAGCCGAAGTCCATTTTCCCCCTCTCTTTTTACCACCCTCTAATCCCTTGCTTTGGAGTTGGGTCAGGATGAACTGAATGGAGCTGAGTGTTTACTAGCTGGATGCCCTTCCTGACACCTATGCTGGGTTCACAGCAGATATTTTCTCTTCCCGGCCTGATCGAGAAACACCTGCCGCTGCCTAGGATTGAATTCATAAACTTCCAAGTGGAAGATGAGCGCCTTCAACCCTAGCCCCCTGCGCTGCTGAAGAATGGAAGTCCAATAAATATGCAAATTGCAACATCATGGAAGGATAGTACAGATCTGGCAGAAAACAGGATCAGCAATTCTCCAACTGTATTTTGATTGGTTTTTTTTAAAAAAAAAAACCTTGAAAATACTTTGCAGTAAAATAAGGTGCCAATCTGACTAGAATGAAAAATTGAAATGTAATGCAAGGCAAAGTATACAGAGAAATATTTCTTACCTCAATAGGAGAGGAAGTGTGATACAAGACATAGGATATTGGCTTGAACTCTTAAACTCCTGAATTTGAAGCTTGTCTGAGTCATTAGTGTTCTAAGTAGACTTAATGTGATCATTCCTTCCTTAGCCTCCCTTCAGCGGCTGCGAAGACAAGAACAGGAGATTGCAAACTCACAAAGAGCTGGACGCAGGCACTATTGATTACCGAGCCTAATGTCTGAGTGTGTAATGCGCTTTGATTTCTCACATAAAAATAATTGAAGTGTGAAGCAATACCAGATAAAACAAATTGGATATAAGTACACAGACGAGAGAGATGTATGAAAAAGAGTCGCGCAGGAGATAGATTTCATCTCTTTCTAACAAGCCCTGGGTCAGCCTATCATTTCTGGTTAAGAAATGCCATCCCATCATCACTGACCACTTCCTTTGAGATAGAAGAGCAGGGTGTTCTTGGCTCCAATAAGCCAGTCCTTGCTTAACAATCGATCACTTAGTGTTAGGTAAGCTCCCCGTTGGGAGAGCGAGTACATTCAGAGAAGCGTTTGTGAGAGTTGTGTTGGAGAACACAGAAACCAGCATACAGAGACACTGCAGTTTAAATAGGCTTTTACTTTCATGGAAATAGAGGTATCAGAGTCCATCAAACAGTCCAAGTCATATGTGGATAAGACAGTCAGTCATCAATGTCTTTCAGTTAAGGGATAATCCAAATAACATAGTCCAGTAACATATAATCAGTTTAGAACTCAAAGTTTGCTAGCAGTTGCAAAACTTACAATAGCTCACGGCACTTTCTAACAGGCAGCTTCCAAAACACTCAGATCAGATCAGCCCAGCATCTAACGAACAGAGAGCTAACAGTCATTCTGGCTCCCTCTTATGGCTAATTGAGGAAACAGCAACCAATCACATTTTATAGTATGATTTAAAGAAACAGGTACAGCATTGCTATATGATTTATATATTGCCAACCCAACCGTTAGAAGTATATTCCTAACAACCTAACAGCCATTTGAAGTTACAGTGGAACTGTAACTTATGGTTATGGAACTTATGACTCTGTGCTGAAGTTATGGCTGCTGTAGTGCCCCTGGTATGTTGGGGCTATGTCAATGGCCACCTATAGGGAACAATGTTAAGACTTCTACTTCTGTAAGTTCTGCAAGTTTGCAGGTTTCCCACATATAAATTAAGTCCTTTAAGCCTGTGCCCAAATACCAAGGAGAAAACTCCCTTACACACGGAATAATACAATAGTAACCCCATTTAGTAGAATTGAAATGGGGAGATCCACATGGCCTTCACGGTGAACCATAATATGGCTTGATTTGTTTGAACACAGTGTCCGGTCTGCAAGCCATCTTTTCTTTTGAACTTCAGGCCTGCCACACTTTCTACTATTCATTTTCTATTGTGGGAAAATGGGAGGGGGGATTATAGAGAGTTGGATGACATGTAGCCATAATAACATTCTTTCTAGAAAGCTACGGTCATCCCTTGTCTCTGCATCTGGCTGGAACAGGATGGGAGGAAACTGCCAGCATGGCAGTGGAAGATTGGACCATCTGATGGACTTGTGAGTGTGGGGGTAGGTTCTTGAACTTTCAGCTGGGTAGCAAAACCTGGAAGCTTTCAGATTCGGGTTTTCCCAGATGTGCCAACATGGCTCTCTTAATAAATTGGAACTTTGAGGAATCCTTTGCCTCGGATTCTGATTTACTTTTGGATGCTATTTGGAACCCTAACACATATTTGGTGGCCCAGAGATCTCAACTGAATTATGTCCACAGTTTTATGATGCCATGACTCTCTGGAGTGCATGCGCGGAACTGAATTTTGAGTTATCGTGCCAACTTTATAAAATGCCAACTTGTCTTTTTCTCGGGTTATTAGTGGCGATCTATTATGCAGCTCGCTGCAGGGGAAGGCAGGATATTTGTCAAATTAATTAATCGGTAAACAAGCTTTGATTTAGTAGAAGCCAATTCAAAAATATTCTCTCACCCTCTGTTTTTTTTTGCCCTCCCCCCCGAGGAAAAACCTGATTGCCAAAATGATAGGCTGATTTTTTCCCCCTTCAACATGAAATACAGTCCCCCCCCCAAACGATTATAATATATCTGTCAGACCTGGAAGGCATCTTTTACATTTTGGTCCTCAGGCCAGAGATGGTGTTCTGCCGGTTTGCACATGGGTGAACCGGTACTGGCGGCAGTGCAAAGCTCCGCCCACACACCCTGATGTCATCACACACGCTCTGTGCATGCGCTCTACTACTGAACCGGTAGCAAAGATAAGAGGATTTCATGCCTGCTTCAGGCCTGCCACATTTTCTACTATGGGAAAATGGGAGGGGGTGATATCTAGTCAAAACAATTTTCCTTTCTCAGAGAGTCAAGGTCACCTTGCCCTGCAGCTGCAACGGTGTAACCGGGAGGCATCTCCAGTTTTGGATGATGCCTGATTGGGCCATGTGATGGATATGTGGGTGCTGGGCAGGGGCTTGGACTTTCTTTTGGGTGGGGAAATCTTGGAAGCTTTCAGATTCAGGTTTTCCCAGATGTGCCAATAGGACATCTCTAATGAAATGAAACTTTGAGGAAACTCAAGCTTCAGAGTCTTCTTTCGTTAGGGGTGTCACTTGGAACCCTGACAATATCAGGCAATCTGTGAGCATGTGGATTATTGTGTAGAATTCATCAACCACAGAGGTTAGTAGTTCTCTCCACCTCCACTCCTACCTTTGTAAAATAGAACAGAGCAACAAAATAATTATGTCACTTTTATGCATGAAGCCACTTGTTCCTTTTGGATGGACTGTGAAATTGGCAGTAGCTGAAAATGGGGATGGGAAGGCCAGTTTTCTGCCTCTTATCAAAGACACAAAGAGGTTTTTTTATCAGCCTCCCTCCTATCACAACCCTCCTATCTCATATTCCGAAGGGGAATGGTTAGGAATGACCTCAAAAAAGGCCCAACATTTTGTTCAAGGTGAATTGAACTCAATCCAGATGGAGCCGCTACTGATTCGTCTGTGCGGCTGCAGAGAAAGTCCCGACATTTAGACCACTGATGAAAATGTGACCCTGGTGATAATAAGCAGACGAAAATACAGTTGGGAGAATTATTCTCTACGTACCTGAAGACCCCCCCAAACTTGCTGCTGAAAAAAACTTGCTTTTAAAAGTTAATGGGATTTAAGAGAGGAAGTAATTAAATATATGGAGAATAATCATACTAGCAGGAGTGCCTCAACTAGATTTAGTTTGGATTGAGTCAAATTTAGACTCTGCCAACACTTTGCCCCAATTTTGAAGAGGGCCTGTCTTTCCCAGCACCGCAGTCAAAAACCAAGTATAGCCCTTAGTATGACAAGCAGCAGATCCTTGGCATGAAAAATAACGGGTAGCAGACCATGAGCAGGGCAAAATAAGATAAAGTGAGGGACTAATACCACTCTATAAAGGCCTAGTATGGCCACACCTAGAGTACTGCAACCAGTTTTGGTCACCACACTATAAAACAGAGGAAAGCAAACATTAATCGGTTTTATAATACAGCAATGGCTTTGCTATGAGTTTGCCTGTCTCTTGAAAACTCTAGAAAAAGTGCAGAGAAGAGCAACCAGGATGATTAGGGGACTGGAGGCTAATGTCAGGCCTGCAGCGGTTCCTTTAAGAAACTTTGGCCTGCCACACACTCTCTCTCTCTTCTAGCTTCATCTTTAGTATGTGTATTCATTAAGGGGGGAATAGCAAGGGGTAGAATGTGTTGTTTTTAAAATAAAAAATTCCTTCTTAGAAGCTCAAGGTTATTCTTTGTCTCTGCACCTTGGCACCTGACCGGAACCAGCTGGGTGGAGATGCCAGCGTGGAATGAGGAGATTGGGCCATGTGATGGATTTGTGGGTGTGGGGACAAGATCATGAACTTTTAACTGGGTGGAATCCCAGGAAGTTCTTCAGAATTGGGATTCCATAGTACGATGCCAAAATGTCTGTTTTATTAAATTGGAACCTTAAGGATAGCTCTGCCTTGGACTCTGATTTAATTCTGCATGATATTTGGAACGCTGACAGCTAAAACATACGATGAACGGTTGCAGGAACTGGCCATGGCTAATCTAGTGAAGAGAAGGACCAGGAGAGACATGATAGCAGTCTTCCAACATTTGAGGGGCTGCCACAGAGATGAGGGGGGTCAAGCTATTTTCCAAGGCACCTGAAGGCCAGACAAGGAATCATGGATGGAAACTGACCAAGGAGAGATTCAACCTGGAAATAAGGAGGAACTTTCTGACAGTGAGAACAATCAACCCATGGAACAGAAGTTGCCTTCAGAAGTTGTGGGAGCTTCCTCACTTGAGACTTTCAAGAAGAGATTGGACTGCTATTTGTCAGAAATGGTGTAGGGTCTCCTGCTTGAGCAGCGTGTTGGACTAGATGATCCTTAAGATCCCTTCCAACTCTGTCAATCTGTAAATCAAGAGACTCTTTTGCAGGGAGGTTGAATGTTGGGCCATCACAGTTTGACCAGTTCCCAAAGGATCCCAAACTTTCTCAACTCTACTTAGAGAACTGATCTCAGACTTTCTACAGAGAAAAATCCCGAATGCTACACTTTTCTTCAGTGCATCTTCTTTTGTCTAAAAACACACACACACACACAAAAATAGCAGATTCAGGGACACATGACATTAAGAATGAGCAGAACCTTAGTCCAAGAAACATTTGGCCAGGATAAAAAACAACCAATCATCTGCCTGTGTAACCTGGGTCAGTTATATAATGTGTATGAAACAACTAAAACCTACTTCTTTGAATATCTTAGAAAAATATACGTTGCACTAATTAGACTCTGTACCATAATTATTTAATATTTCTAACAGATTAGCAGAGTTGGAAGGGACCTTGCAGGTCATCTAATCCAATGCTCTTCCCAAGCAGAAGACCCTATACCATTTCTGACAGATGGCAGTCCAGTCTCTTTTTGAAATCTTCCAGGGATGAAGCTCTCACAACTTCTGAAGGCAACTTATGTTCCATGGGTTGATGGTTCTCACTGTCAGAAAATTCCTCCTTATTTCCAGGTTGAATCTCTCCTTGTTCAGTTTCCATCCATTGTTCCTTGTCTGGTCTTCAGGTGCCTTTGAATTTGCGGGAATGCATGCACACAGGCACACACACACACGCACGCACACACACACACACACACACACCAGAGGTGGGTTCCTACCAGTTCGCACCTATTCGGTAGAACCGGTTCATCAAATCTACCGAACCGGTTAGAAGAGGTTCCACCAGTGGACCCGGAAAGCAGGCCACACCTACAGAAGAGGTTCCAAAAAGTTTTTGAAACCCACCACTGGTCCTTGGATATGATTATTCTACACTATCATGCTCATATTTATAAAACTCAGTGCCTCTGTGAAAGGTCAGGATGACTACTGTGTTTGTGGTGCAATCAGAACATTGCGTGTGTTGAAGTTGTTTTAACGCAAACCAAAGATGCCTTTTAAAAAACAAGTTTACATCATATTCTTATGCATGCCAGTGCTGTGTGTGAGACAAGTGTCATCGGCATCTTCATATCCGGTCACATGGGCAGTAAGCCACTCCCATCCGGTCACATGGGCGGCAAGCCACTCCCACAAAGAAGGCCACACCCACAGAGTAGGTTCGAACAATTTTTGAAACACACCATTGACACACACACACACTCACACAAATTGCTTAGGAAAGCTAAGGAGACAAATTGCACCCCCCCCGGTGATCCTCAGCTTACGGCTGTAAATGGAACCTGCCCACCCTGGTTGTAAGTCATGACGGTTGTAATTTGAGTGATCACATGACCAACCTGATTTTATTATCTTTTTTGTTGTATAATAAATGGACTTATTTTAAATGCACTTTACTGAGAGTTGAGAAGCAAAAAAAAGCTGGCAAATTTATCCTGTTTTGGCAGTTGGTTGAGAAGCTGCCATATTTATTCTGACCAGTTGGTCTCTCCAGATAAAATCGACCGGGATTATAAAGTTGGAGGGATTTCAGTGGCAACTAAAAGATGATCTGGAATATCATCAAAGCATCTCTCTCACATGGCTCTCCAGCTTTGCTCACACACATCTAATGAAAGTCTGCTCACTGGTTTTGGTACAGGGGAAGTCTGTTCTATTGTCAAACTGCCCGTGTTGTTTGGAAATTGTGTAAACCTTCTCTGCATTTCTTTTTTTAAAATATATTTTTATTCTTTTTAAACAAAACAACGCATACAAAACAAAGCAAGAGAGGAACAGAAGAACAGCTTTCCTCCATTTCATCAAGCATGTGGTTTGGTTACAAGTTTTTGTGCATCAATTCTTTAGGATTAACATCACTGGTTTACATTAAACATAGCTGAATGTTTCGCTGTCATTGAGCATTATGTGTTCAAATTACCATTAATATCATTTCATTTGTAACAATCCTTATTTCCTTAGATTCATAATTATCTATCAAATAACAATGAGTCTTTCAAGTATTATAGTATCACCTCTCTCCAAGGAGAAAAAGCGGAGATTAGAACAAAGAATTCCCATTAACTTATAATATACATTCATATTTTCAATTGACCATAATGTCACCAATCATCCAGAGTTCCAAGAATAGTTTCCCATTATTAATTATTAATCCATATAGTGGTTAAGTATTTCAATTCAGGTATATCTCAATTGTTCCTTACATCATCATTGATCTGTTTAATATACAAACCTTCTCTGCATTTGAGCAACAGTACAGCCCTGGTTTTTTTAATCTTCATTGAAGAAGACACTCATGGATGTTTTAAAGTCACGATCGTATCTCCTCTTGATTATTTCTTCTAAGGCTAAAACTAGCATGGCAGCCTTTGGGTGGCCAACAACCACATTGTTTGGAAGAATGGGCACATGTTTTTTTGTGAACGCGATGAGATAAAGTTGGTGAGGATCACATCACACTTGTGGGCAAGCCAAGAACAGGGTTCAGGATAGCTGGATTCATGCAGCATGCTAAACCATACTTGGATCTGCTTGGTTACAGCATCAGCTGGTCATTGCAATTTATACCTAGCAGCTGCAAATAAAATATCACCAGCCAATAAAAATAAGAGTGCTCAATTGAAGGATGCAACGGAGCAGAATATAAGACCCTTTCCACTTTCTCTGCATAATTTCCCGGTTTTGTGCTACTTTTTTGTACAATGCACCATGCCACGAATTAGGTTTGGATACTCATTCCTTCTTATGGTATAGTTTTTTAATGCAATATGTTCTTTAATTACTTTATTTCTTGTTATACCTATTGTTTTTCTATTACGTACATATAGATCAGTGGTGGGTTTCAAAATTTTTTGGAACCTCTTCTGTTGGTGTGGCCTGCTTTCCAGGTCCACTGGTGGAACCTCTTCTAACCGGTTCGGTAGATTTGACGAACTGGTTCCTCCGAACTGGTGCGAACTGGTAGGAACCCACCTCTGAAATAGATATATGTCATAGTTCTGGGGTGCGATGGCTCAGTGGTTAAAGGCAGTGAGCTTGACAGCTGGAAGCCAACAGCCCAAGTTCGAGACCTGAGTGCTGCGCAACAGGGTGAGTTCCTGTTACTTGCCCCACCTCCTGAACACCTACCAGTCTGAAAGCATGCAAATGTATGTGAGTAGATAAATAGGTACCACTTTGGTGAGAAGGAAACAGTGTTCTGTGCACCTCAGTATGTAGTCATGTTGGCTACAGAAGCATCTTTGGACAATGCTGGCTCCCTCAACTAGGAAATGGACATGAGCACTATCCCTTAGAGCAGGGGTCTCCAACCCCCGGTTTGGGCATGCCAGAAACCAGGCCATGCAAACAAGTGAATCTCCATCCACAGGATGCAGGTACCATGCAAAACCTCGCCCCGCCAGTCCGTGGAAAGACCTCTCTCCACATAACTGGTCCCTGGTGCCCAAAAAGTTGGGAGCTACTGCCCTAGAGTCAGACATGGCTGGGCAGGGCAAACCTTTATTTTTTACTTTCATGCTGTAGTTCTACTCTTAGATATTTTGTGGTATCTGATCTTACAGCTGTAATAAACTGATTGATTGGATTATAGTTTCTATTCAGAATTTAACCTTGGTTCGGAACAAAACTAATAGAAATTGCTTCAAGCTCATTTTTTAGAGCCCGTTGGGATTTTAGTTTGTTACCTTGGTAGTAGCAGTTTCTGAAAGAGGAGAGAGACAAATGAATGCCAGCTTACAATGAAATCCCAGACCTCACAAAGAGTGTAGCAATTGACTAAAGCAGCCAGGCAGCCTGCCCGCCTTTTTTTAATAGGACCCCAACTGATAAACGTTGGTTTCCCTCTAATGTCACGCAGGTAGTCTTCAAGCTACGACCATAATGAAGACCAGGAAACATATCATTCAGCAGTGAAGTCATTGAACGAGACATCACATGATCGTGAATGATAATCGTCCCTCCCAGCTTCCCCATAGACTTTACTCATTGAAAGCCTGCTGGGAAGGCTGCCGATGAGGATCCCATGTTCCCAGGATGGTGCAATCATGGTGAACATGAACCATTTCCCAATGACTTGCATCACAATTGCATGCCCCCAGGAATGTTGCAACATAAATGCGAGGAGTGGTCAAATGTCAACTTTTTCTCCATGCCAATAGTGACGATACTCTGAGTAAACGGTGGTCCTTTGCTTTAATCTGCTCTTCTCTCTGATACATTTTCGACTGACGTCTTTTGATGTCTCTGCTATTAATTCCACAGGACGTTTATTTCCAAAGAGATCCTTTATATCTCCTGTCCTTTTGGACTATCGGCTAGTTTAACTGTGCTCCAAAAAACTCTTCTGGACTGGATTAAGTAAAGGTAAAGGTTCCCTTCACACATATGTGTTAGTTGCTCCTTACTCTAGGGGGCGGTGCTCATCTCTGTTTCAAAGCTGAAGAGCCAGCACTGTCCGAAGATGTATCCGTGGTCGTGTGGCCAGCATGACTAAATGCCGAAGGTGCACAGAATGCTGTTACCTTCCCACCACAGGTGGTTCCTATTTTTCTACTTGCGTTTTTACATGCTTTCGAACTGCTAGGTTGGCAGAAGCTGAGACAAGTAATGGGAACTCACTCTGTTACACGGCGCTAGGGATTTGAACTGCCGAACTGCCAACCTTTCTGATCAACAAACTCAGCGTCTTAACCACTGAGCCACCGTGTCCCACCTGGATTAGCACAATAAAAAAATATTAATTTCAATGGGATTTAAGCAGCACCTCCGTAGACTAAGGAGCAATTCATTATCTTGTCTTCAACTGAAAGAAAGTGGGATCTAAGTTCTCTTCCTGATCGGCAAGCATAGGAAATACCAAATTTAGGTCAGCCTAGGCCATCAAACTCACTGGACTCAAAGCAATGGATTGATACAGCTGGTGAAAAAGCCAATTAGCACTACACGTGGGCTGCAGTGGACACCCTGCTGAAGAAGATCCCTTCTTGATCAGTGGAAGAGATGAAGCTACCTTAGATGTATAAGGCTGATGCTTTAGATCAGTGGTCAGCAACCCGCCGTGCTGGAGCCGCATGTGGCTCTTTCATCCCTCTGCTGTGGCTCCCTGTCGCTGGTCGGCTCCATAATTCATAGGGCTTTTAGTTAGGACAGGTAGAGGACAAAGGATGCTGCCCTAGGAGGAGATTCTATGGTGGGGGAACCAGACTTCTGGTCAGCTCCAGAACTGAACGGGGGTCTTCCGGTTAGGACTTATGTGGCTCTTTGAGTGTTTAAGGTTGCCGACCCCTGCTTTAGATGATGCAGTGGGTTGGGTGGGATGTTAAGGTAAAGCTTCCCCTTGTAACATTCTTGACCCATTCACCTGCTTCTCTGAACTTCAGGTGCACAGCTCTCTCTGTAAAGGTATCTGTGTGCCCAGAGCCATTTTGGTACCACAGAATCGGGCCTAGAATTTGGCTACCAAGATGCCCTTTTTGATAATATACATGCTGCTGTCATAGGTTGGAAGAAGACTATCAGGGAGTAACAGATTCATCTGCCTAAAGCACAGCCTTCCTCTAAGTATAGGTCCTTTTGATTACTCTTGAGGGGTGGGGCCATGATGGAGAAGATAGAACCTATGAGTATGCTTCAACCCTTGACCAAGACTTAAGAAAAAACCACTTTCTAAGACCTGGTATCCTCCACATGCGTTGGAGTTGAAACTTCCTAAATTTCAGGGCTCCGATGGTTAACAGCTGGACGTAGGCTAGGATTTTGGAGAGTTGACTATAATAAAACTCCTTATTTGTATTTATAAAGCCACAGCAGCTAACAAAATAGCATGGAACCCATAACAACACAATGCAGGTAACCTAACAAAACCAGCATTTCACAAAGAAATATTTCTGTACAAGCCACCAAAAGATTTTTTTTTTTTTAAAGGAAGGAATTCTCCTCCCGAGATATTTATTATCAGATTCTAGATTGGGACCATAGAAACTATGAGTTTTCCCCAACGCTAGATAAAATTCCTTGAATGCTGACTCTCCTAACTGAAGAAAGGAAAACAATATTCTTGGGGGTGGTAACGCCTCATTAGATCGTCTAAGGCAACGTTTGTTTGTTTAGCACGAAAGAGGCATTTAGAGGCAGCTGAAGCTTCCTATAGTTATGTGACCTCTTTAAATTCCCGCCCCCCTTGTGCACATTAAAACATGTATTTATTTTTCTAGGCAAGTTCATCAGACGAAATACTCATACAAGACAGAAGTTATGGGGAGCAAAGGTGGGGTTAAGTTCCTTTGACTGGGCGATGCCTTCCTCCTTAAAAAAAATAAATCAGGCTCTATATGTAATTAAGGAAGACCTGGATTTAAAGAAATCACATATTTATATGTAACGCTTGATATTTAAATTCGTTTCCAGGCAATCAGAAAGATTAACATGGAACAAGTGTGAAATCCAAACAGGCAATTAGCAATCATTTCGTCAGGGAGTCTGAGCATTCAGATGAGAGATCAAAAGCAACGAGGGGCAAAGGATAGGTTGAAGAGACATTTGGGTCACTGTCCTGAGTGTTGATTTGAATTCAGAGGTTAAAACATTTTTTTTTAGGCCAGAGAGATATTGCCATGGCCTTTCTCCTTCCTTTCCAAATGATTCAAAGTGGAATAGAAAAATTCACATCCCTGCACATTGTCCAGAATCTACAACACTGATCTCATCTTGCAGGGTTAACACAAACAGAAGATGTGTGGTTCCCATTGTGCAAAAAAACCCGGCATCTCACCTAACACATTGCATGCTTCTCATCAGACAGAAGATACATGTCAAACCCACCTGCCACCCACTGTCTTCTTCCCATTTCCCCCATCCTTTCCCCAAGGCAAAATCCAGAATAACTTCTGATACTTTTCACATCGCTTGGCCCTCCCAGAACCCTCAGCCAGAAGTTAGCTGTTCTTCTCTTTCTTCTTTTTAAGGGAGCTGACCTCATTCTCCTCTGAGAAGTGGGCAACCTGAAAAGAAGGTCCTTGGCATCTCCTACCAGCCTGCTCTTGTTCTTGGAACCGCCTGTTTTCCTCAACCTCCAGAAAAACCCGAGAGAGAAACCAACCCCAAACGAAACAACTTACCTGGCAAGGGGAGGCGACTAAAGAGACTCTCCGGGGGCAACTGCTGGTGAATCCACTGGAGAATGAAAGTCCAACTTATTCTGTGATGGTCTGACCCGCACCATTGTCGCCAGAAATGCGTAGGGGTCTTCTCATCCCAGGGTCTCCGTGCCCTTCCCTCTTTCTTCCTGCTTGCTGTAAGAAAAGATATCGGCAGAGCCTCTGTGCACACCCCCTCTTCTTAACCATGCCTTGTTCCCTCAGTTAGAAACGTTGGTCTTCACCTCGATCTTCTCAGCCGCCCGTTAAATTTCCCTCCCTGAGCCTTATGTTGCTGCTGCTGCCGCTGCTACTACTCCCCTCTCTGTCTGTATAGTACAAATGAATTCTCTGTGTATTACGGCTATTTAAAGGGGTGGAAAGAAGAGAAGGAAGGGAGACGGGATGCTCCATGTGATCGGAGCATCATCTGTTCTGAATGAACAAGAAGGGAAAGGAAAGGTGGAGGAAGAGAGGGAGGGGAAGCAGGGGAAGGAGGGGCTGAGATAGACGCTTAAGCTTTGCTTCCCAGGCTGCACAAATAGGACAAATATGGGGCAGGCAGCATCAGGGGAGAGCAGCATCCATCACCTTGAGAAAACACAGGTGCCTATTCTTTCCCCGTAGAGTCTTCCTGAGAGCCAAGGCTGCATCTTCTGTGCTGCCCATCTCTGCTTCAGTTTTTTTTTCTTTTGCCGAGGCTCTACTTAGCCAGGGAGTCGCTTGGAAAACAAAGGAAAGGAAGGAGGGGAAGCTGAAGCTTTGCATAGTGCATGAGAAAGAATATAGATTCCCCCAATAGTTGCTGTAAGCAACCAATCAAAGAAGCCCAGGCGAAGAGGAAAGGAGGAGGCTGGGCAGAACATCTGGATGGGGGAAATAAATACCCAAGCCTTTCAATATCCAGAATAACAGAGTTGGAAAAGGATCCTGGAGGTCTTCTAGTCCAACCCCCTGCTCAGGCAGGAAACCTTATCACCATTTCAGACATATGGTGGTCCAAATGCATTTCTTGTCAGGAAATTTCTCCTTAGTTCTAGATTGCTTCTCTCCTTGATTAGTTTCCACTCTTCTTGTCCTACCCACTGGCGCTTTGGAGAATAGTTTGACTCCCTCTTCTTTGTGGCAGCCCCTGAGATATGAACACTGCTATCATGTCACCCTGAGTCCTTCTTTTCATTAAACTGGACATACTTAGTTTAGTTTAGTTTAGTTTTATTTCATTTGTATGCCGCCCTTTTCCCTGAAGGGACTCAGGGCGGTTCACAACTCAAGGGAAGGGGGATACAGACTGTTGACAACAACACAAAACAATACATAATTAAAAAGCACAACAATCATACCATTCGAGATAGGGGCAATGATTCTTTAGCCCCAGGCCTGTCGGAACAGCCAGGTTTTAAGGGCTTTGTGGAAGGCCTGGAGGGTGGTGAGGGTGCGAATCTCCACGGGGAGCTCGTTCCAGAGGGTCGGAGCAGCCACAGAGAAGGCTCTCCTCCGGGTAGTCGCCAGTCGACACTGGCCGGCGGATGGAATTCGGAGGAGGCCTAGTCTGTGCGATCTAATCGGTCTGGTGGAGGTAATTGGCAGCATACCCAGTTCCTGCACCTGTTCTTCATCCGTTTTAGACTCTGGGCCCCTAATCATCTTTGCCATTCATACAGCTTTTGATTTAGGCAGCATTTAGAACCCTATTTTTCCTCATACAAAAGTAATCCTGTGAGATATGACCAACTGGACCACAGGGATCTTTCTATATCTGGCTCTCCTCATTCCTAACCCAACGTCTTAACTGCCACTGCACATTTTCCTAGGAAACTTGCAGGAATGGGCAATAAGCCCTTAAGCCTTACAACCTTGATTTAATTCCAGCTGTTGGTAACCTGCTGTTTCAGTTGAACGCGTGCATCTGGCTCCATTTTACCAATTTATTTCTGTCCCTTTGATTTCTCCGACGGGCTCAAGGTGTCCTCTCCTTTCTCCTTCGGTTTCACCAATGCCACGGGCTGACAAATGAAGACAGGTGAGGACTCAACCTGATTGCGAAGAACCGTATTCGAATCTGGTTTCCTCCAGCCTGCCTAACACTTTAACCTCTGGTGGCTGCATAGATTGTGGAGCGTAGGCTCAAGGAGACGTGGCTGCATAATTATTTAATCACGTAGCTCCATCAATATATAAGAGGTTTTCCAGGTCGCCACTCAAGGGTTTTAATTATAAATCATAAAGCAGCAAGAGAAATGGTGGCGGAAGACATCCCCGGAAAGAAGAAGAAGGATCTTTCCAGTTCTCTACGCGTAGAGTTCAGATCCATTCTTCCCCATCTACATGCAGATCAGGTGCTGGTGAAGCCTGGAGATTGCTGTTACAGGCTTACGACAGATGTGGGAAGGATCAGAAGTGTCTCAAATGAACTTGCATCAAAGGTTGCTATGGGAAATACTCCTACTCTGGATTACAGTAACGGCTTCCTCTGGTCCCAGAGGATGTTCCAACGTCCATCCAGCTCCCAAATCCAGTCATAATGTTATGGGTGTATTTTATGGCTGTTATTTCTTAGTCTATTTGGAGAGGGGAATTGAGCAGTTCTCTTAGACTAATAGTTTATAATTGTGATGGAGAACCGATGGCACACGTGCCACAGGTGGCAATGCAGAACCCCCTCTGCAGACACCCCAGCCGTCGCCCCAGCCCAGCTCTACCGTGCAAGCGGACGTGCCTCCCATTGGCCAGCTGGTCTTTGAGTCTCTGCCACGCAGTGGCGGGTTACGACTGGTACATCCTGGTATGGGTGTACCGGTGCCTGCTGGTAGCACCAGGTACCATTCCTGTACGGTGCTCCAGAGGGCTCAACCACCCGCTCTCCTTACTGGTATTTGAGCTGTTTAGGGATTCCGCACACAGGCACAGAGCGTACGATGCCTGCTCAACACTCCGCCGAGCAGCTGGAGCATCGCGGAGGCGCCGCTGATCCTCGCGGGCGGTAAGTACGTATGTTCATGTGGTGGACGCCTGGCCCCCATTGCACCGTACTGGTTGCAACGGGATCCTGAACCCACCACTGCTGCCATGTATGCGCAAGGGGATGGGATGCATGTGTGAGATGCATGCATGGGGGCATGGGGCACATGTGTGGGGGTGCTTGCATTGCATTTTGGGGCCTCACGCAGCCCCCCGCACCACATTTTGGCTTCCAGGTTGGTGCGGGAGGCCTTCCAGGACCAAAACAGGACACAGGAGCCGCTCACATTGCATTTTGGAGATTTGCGCATACACGATGTCAGCCTCTGCTTCGCTTACTTACTATCAGCTGCCATAGAAATGGGGAAAGTGGGCGCATGGTATTTGGGATGGGAATAAATGGTACAGGAGGTGATGGTAAATGGTACAGGAGGTGGAAAAGGGAGTTTTCTTCTCACCATCTTCTGCACATGCTGGTGGCCGGTGTTTGGACCTGGTCAAGGCCAACCATCCTGCATACCAACCTGATGATGCCTTTTGGAGATGCATCCCACATGACACCTAAGGGAATTGCAGATTGGACACTGAGGTGGGGCCATTGGAGAGAGGGGGCTGGGTTATCATTTGATATGTACTTGTTCGCACCTTTTTGGCTCAGATCTTGCTTTACTTTCGTTGCTATCTTTTCATACCCAGTAAAAGTATTTTAATTCCACGAACAATGGAGTTAGGAGTTGTCTTTCTTGGTTATTGATGGAGGCACGCCTGACACACACACTTTGGGCATTTGGCATCAAAAAGGTTAACATCACTGGTTTACAATGACCCAAATAATTGATTTTGTATTCTATCGTTCCGATTAAGAGACTCAAGGCAACTACAGATCGGATGAAGTAGAAAAAAGAATAACAAAATAAACACATGTAACATAACAGAATAACAGAGTTGGAAGGGACCTTGGAGGTTTTAGTCTCCAGTTTCCCAGAGAAACACAGAGGTGAGCAAGAGGTGGAGGTGAAACCTTTTGAATCCAATGGGCCTTTTTAATTAAAAGCACAGTGTGGAGAGGCAAAGCTAACACCACCACCACACCCAGCGGAGTTCCACTCTTGGTGATTTCACTGACTCATTCATGACTCTCTTTGCAATACAGATGTGGCTTTGCCATGGGCTTCATTCAGGGGTGGGTTGCTAATCCCGTTCCAACTGGTTCGGTTGGAACGGGTCTGGTGGCGTCCTCGTGCACGTGCGCAGTTCACACATGCATCTTAGTGCCTGCGCGATGCTCCAGCTGCTCGTGGAGACTTGCGCAGGTGCTGTATGTGCCATGCGCCTGTGTGGAAGCGCAGAAGCCTTCAAAGAACAGTAAGGAGTGCGGGCGGGCGGGTGGGCTCTTTGCCGTTCCCGGAAGTTACTTACTTCTGGGTTCGCCGACCAACCAGTTTGCGGTGACCGCCGCGAACCGGTTGAAACCCACCCCTGGCTTCGTTACATGGTAGTCCTTTTCCTCTCCCCGTCTAGCCAAGAGTCCTGAAATTTTCAGGTGATTTACAGATGTATCTTTTGATTTCTTTTAGCCAGGAACAGCCAGGTGCTAACAGTTCCTGAAGGAGAAGTTAAGGGGGGAAAAATCCCTCTCAAACTATATTCCTACTGTGGAGAAGAGATTTAAAACAATTCAGATCCAAACAAAAAAAACCACCTCCCTTCTGTTCTGTATATTTTACCCTGATTAAATTATTTCACTGGCTATTTGAAAAACCAGCAGAAACCACACACACACACACACACACACACCTTCTCTCCAGCCTCTTTTTCCAGTCCAACAGGGCTAGTATAGTATTATTACATCATCGGCATTCCTTTGGAATCTTAGTGTGAGCTGATTTAATTTCCAGTAAAGGACAAACTAGCAGAAAATGAATGAATAAATCAGAAGGAGTGTTAGATGCGATGTGTAAAAAACAACAGCCCAAACAAATCTTTTCAACACCTCCTCTCTCCATCACACATGCGTGCGGTGCACTCACGCACAAACACAAACACACACAGACACACACACACAGAGACACACACAACAGAAAGGTTCATTAACATGTTCCTGCTAGGGTCTGGATAATGTGAAGAGGGGAAAATAACATTTGACATGGAGGGTAATGTAGCTGTAGCTTGGAAGCTTTGACAGGAGTGAGGCAAAAATGGCGAAACGGGAAGCCCCCCGGGAGAGTTTCTCTCGCGGGAATTTTATGATGAGGCCAACAGAGCTGTCATTTTTCCTGTTGTGTAGGAATTCATAAATGCCAGCCAAAATCAAAAAGGTCAGCAGAAATAAGAGGGGGAAATAAAAAGGGGAGGGAGTGGACATCTGGCCTGGAAGTAGCCATGCCAATGAATACCCCAAGCAACAGATGAATGGTTTAATGGTCAGCCTGGAATCACTAAAGGAGGCAATTAGAAGCAGGGAGAAAATGGTGTCCTTCCCACTTATGCATCCTGGAATTGGGAGAACATTGGTATCCTTGCAGGAGAAGCATGGCGGATGTAGAGCAGAGGTGGCACAGTGGTTAAATGCAGCACTGCAGGCTACTTCAGCTGACTGCAGTTCTGCAGTTCGGCTGTTCAAATCTCACCAGCTCAGGGTTGACTCAGCCTTCCATCCTTCCGAGGTGGGTAAAATGAGAACCCAGATTGTTGTTGGGGGCAATATGCTGACTCTGTAAACCGCTTAGAGAGGGCTGAAAGCCCTATGAAGCGGTATATAAGTCTAACTGCTATTGCTATTGCTACTGCTATGTGAAGATAAATGTGAAGAGGTTTAAAAGAACACAGGTAAACTTATCATGAAACGGAATCATTCACCTAGATAATCTCTTTCAGTCTTTTGAATCTTGCCTTCCATATCATGGCGCTTGCAAAATTAATCTTCCAGAGATGAATTTCCTTTGTCAAATTTCAGATAGTAGGAACATTTTTTTTCAGTGTTACGTATCTATCAGTTAGCCTGAAACAGTGATATAGACAGATGATAGACAATCAATTCCATGTTTTGATTCCACTCCCAATGAAGTGAAGGGAAGGAAAGAAGGGAGGGAGGGAGGGAGGAAAGGAAAGACACTTTTCAAATATTACTTTATTAAAGGTAAAGGTTCCCTTAGCACACATGTGCTAGTTTTTCGCGACTTTAGGGGGCGGTGCTCATCTCTGTTGCAAAGCCACAGAGCCAACGCTGTCCAAAGATGTCTCCTTGATTATGTGGCTGGCGTGATTGAACGTGAAAGGCACACGGAAAGCTGTTACCTTCCCACCAAAGGTGGTCCCTATTTTTCTATGTGCATTTTAACATGCTTTCGCGCTGCTAGGTTGCAGAAGCTGGGAATAAATAATGGGAGCTCACTCCGTTACACGGCACTAGGGACTCGAACCGCCGAACTGCCGACCTTTCTGATTGATAAGCTCAGCGTCTCAGCCACTGAGCTGCCGTGTCTCTCTTTATTACATGATGAATTTTGTAATTCTCCTTTTTGTAGGTTCTGAAAGTCAATTATCCCTTTATGAAGGCTTGGCTAGGGGAGAAAACGGGAGGCAGTTTCCCTCCCCACAAAGGCAACGTCAAAGACATTGTGTTCTGTTGCTGCTGATACCTTTATAATAAGATTTGAAATGATTTTTTTTAGTGTAACAGGAAGCGGAAACATAGCAGTCCTGCAGAAGGGAGATGGACAGTGGGGTGGGGAAGGGAAAGGAACTGACAAAGAGGGAGAACAATTTTGAACTCCTCTTTTGCAAGAAAGAGGTGAAGGATTCTTTTCTAGTCTCAGATGAAAGTCCACATGTGGTAGCTGCTCTGCATTATATTACGGAAGAGAGAATACACAAGCTGTCGACTTATCTCAACCATACTGCATCCAGTTTTGGTCACCACACTATAAAAAAAGATGTGGAGACTCTAGAAAATGTGCAGAGAAGAGCAACCAAGATGATTAGGGAACTGGAGGCTAAAGCATAGGATGAACAGTTACAGGACATGGCTAGTCTAGTGAAGAGAAGGACCAGGGGAGACATGATGACTTTTATAATTAAAAGGGAACTGGAGGCTAAAGCATATGATGAACGGTTGCAGGAACTGGGCATGGCTACTCTAGTGAAGAGAAGGACCAGGGGAGACATGATGGCAGTCTTCCAATATTTGAGGGGCTGCTACAGAGAAGAGGGGGGTCAAGCTATTTTCCAAGGCACTTGAAGGCCAGACAAGGAATAATGGATGGAAACGGAACAAGGAGAGATTCAACCTAGAAATAAAGAGAAATTTTCTGACAGTGAGAACAATCAACTGATGGAACCTCTGAAGTTTTCCTTCAGAGGACCCCCCTCCTCTCTGTGGCAGCCCCTCAAATATTGGAAGACTGCCATCATGTCTCCTCTGGTCCTTCTCTTCACTAGAGTAGCCATGCCCAGTTCCTGTAACCGTTCATCGTATGCTTTAGCCTCCAGTTCCCTTTTAATTACAAAATTCATCATGTAATAAAGAGGGACGTGATGGCTCAGTGGCTAAGACGCTGAGCTTGTTGATCAGAAAGGTCGGCAGTTCGGCGGTTTGAATCCCTCGTGCCGCGTAACAGAGTGAGCTCCCATTACTTATCTCAGCTTCTGCAACCCAGCAGTCCGAAAGCATGTAAAAATGCAAGTAGAAAAATAGGGACCACTAGCCATGCCCAGTTCCTGTAATCTCCTTCAAATGTGCCCAATTCCATAAATTCATAGCCACACCATAACCAAGCACCGATTGGTAGATATTTTCTTTCCTTCCTCCCTCCCTATGCAAATAACCACCGCACAAAAGCCTTGAGAGAGATGAGGTTCCAGAAACCATCTTTTCTCAGTTTTGCAGGGGGGAATCGATGATGAACACTTAACAGACACCGAGCTCAGCTGCAGCCCCGTCCTTAGAAGGAATGTGGGGAAGCTGAGCCATGGCAACCCAGCAGATGAGCTTCCACCTGAGCTTTGCTGGAGATGCTCCCCGCTGTGAAGAACTCTGGGGCAACATTAGAGAGAACAGGCACCTGGGCTTAAATGCTTCCCCTGACTTACAAGCAGAAATTCCCATGGGGGAAAAAAAATCAAAATAGGTAGGTAATCAGCAATCTCAGAATAACCTGAAGCTTTTGAAGCCCTGTACTAAACTTCCTCCAGTCTTGCTGCTGAAAACCAGAAGTTTTCTAATAGGTTTAGGCAACAAACTTTCCAGAACTGTCGTTTTAGAAACAAATTGTCCTCTGTAGGTCAGGAAACAAATTCTGAAGGTGCTCTTCTTGTGAATTTTTTTTATTACTATGCCTTCAGGTCAGTTTGGATTCCTGGCAATCATCTGGACTAGTCCCTGCTGTTTTCTTGGTAAGATTTTCAGGATTGGTTTACTATCGCCTCCTTCCTAGGGCAGAGAGAGAGAGAGTGACTGGCCCAAGGTCATGAAGCTGTCTTTGTATCTAAGACAGGGCTAGAATTGACCAACTCCTGTGTTTGGCCCAAAGCTGACTTTCAAGCCTAAGGCAGGACTAGATCTCCAAAGTCACCCAGCTTGCTTTCATGCCTAAGGCAGGACTAGAATTTTAAAGACACCCAGCTGGTTTTCATGCCTAAGGCAGGACTAGAATTTTAAAGACACCCAGCTGGCTTTCATGCCTAAGGCAGAACTAGAACTTTAAAGTCACCCAGCTTGCTTTCATGCCTAAGACAGAACTAGAACTTTAAAGACACCCAGCTGGCTTTCATGCCTAAGGCAGGACTAGAACTCCAAAGTCACCCAGCTGGCTTTCAAGCCTAAGCCAGGACTAGAACTCCAAAGTCACCCAGCTGACTAGTCCAGGCAGGACTAGAGCTCATGGTCTTCTGGTTTTTAGCCTGATGTCTTACCCACTGGGTCAAACTGGCTCTCTTTGCAGTGTGTTGTGACAGAGCACTATTCAATGTACATCACTGCCCTTTCAACATAATCTTTTATTCCTCCAACTATATTAAGCATGAACCCAGCGCTGAAAGGTTGATCAGCCTTGGCATAGATCTTTGTCCTATCACACCCAATGATTCTTTAATCTCACATTTAAAAAAATACTGAGGGAGTGAGTGTGAGAGAGAGAGTGAAGGAGAGAGGGAGAGAGGAGGGAGAGAGAGGGAGAGAGAGAAGGAGAGAGAGAGAGAGAGAGAAGGGGAGTGAGAGAGAGTGAAGGAGAGTGTGAGAGAGGCAGAGAGAATGAAAGAGAGTGAGAAGGAGAGGGGAGAGAGAGAAAGGAGAAGGAGAGAGAGAGGCAGAGGGAGTGAGAGAGAGAGGGAGAGGGAGAGAGAAAGAAGGAGAGGGAGAGAAAGAGAGAGAGAGAAAGAGGGAGAGAGAGAGAGAAAGAAGGAGAGGGAGAGAGAGAAGGAGAGAGAGAAAGAGGGAGGGAGAGGGAGAAGGAGGAGACCAGCAGCAGACTGAACCAAGATCTATGCCTTACATTTTCTTTTTTTTAATTGTTTGCCAGCAGCTTTAACTGTGACATTTGATGACCTTAATCTGCTGGAGGCCAAACAACGCTGACATTTTAGCCAGTAGAGCAAGAACCTGATACTTCAAAAATGATGCCCTCAATTATGTGTCGAGGTTAGCACCTGGGTTAATGGAGAGCCAAATCTTTCTTAGATGGGAAGATTCACAAAAGATGTGGACCACAACTAAGGCTGATGCCAGGGACTTTGGAAACACAGCTGAGTTTTCAAAACAAAGCCCTGCTTCCTCCATTTTCTTTTGTAACCCGAGATAGGAGATTTGCACGGGGCACTTTGCTTATGCCCCCAGAGAGATTTAGGTAGCTCAGTTTTAAATTGGCTTAATCTGTGATTAGTGCAAAAGGTAGACAGATGTTGGCTTCGTGTTGTGTTTGGTGCATATATATATCTAGCATTTTGCTAGAACAAATTTCTGGTCCAATATTTTAATTTGCCTTTGGGTGTTTTTTTTTTAATCTTTGAGAAAGATGTCTTTATTTTTTATAGGTTCAAAAGTTTTATTTATTTTAAAACAAATATTTCATCATTCCTCAATCAGTAAACATCGAAGTACAATTTTTTGTATGTCAAGATAGTTCTAGTTTCTAGCCTAATGTATGCCCCTCCCTCCCTCCCTCCCTCCACCCCCAACCCCCCTCCTCCTTCCCCCCCCCGACTTCCCAGAACCCGTACACGGTATGGATTTTTAACAAACACAGTCTAAAATCTATTGAGAAAAAAAGAAATAAAGAAATTAATGACATTCTACATTGACCTTAGCTTCTTCTTGCTGAACTAACTTTAAACAATTTAAATCATTTCTGATCTTAAGCATAGGCTAACTGGAATTTCTTGGTCCCGTATTTATTTTGTATATAGTCAATCCATTTTTTTCCAGTCTCGTTTATATCTCTCATTTGAGTGATCTTTAAGATATGCCGATATTTTAGCCATCTCGGCTAAGTTTGTAACTTTCAATGTCCATTCTTGAGTTGTGGGCAAGTCTTCCTTCTTCCAGTATTGCGCCACCAACAGTCTTGCTGCCGTTATTAGGTGCAGAATCAAGTTAGTCTCTACCACTGTAAAGTCAGTACATATACCTAGTAAGAATAACTGAGGAGTAAACTTTATCCTTCTTTTAAAGATATTTTGCATAATCCACCATATTTTTATGCAGAATGCCTTAACCTTGCCTTTGGTTTTGATGAAATGCATTTCCCAAAAGAAAACTACAAGGGGTTATTTTTTGCTTCTCAACAAATACAGGGCATAACTTGATAGCAGAAGGTCATGAAATCATTTTCAAAGGCAACAGATTTGGAGACCAGTCAGAGGAAGTGAAGTGTTGAGATGAGTGATCCATATGATGATCAGTGTAGTCGACACTCATGGTTTCATGATTTTGGATTGTGTTCCAGTAAAAGAAAATGGGATTCAAGTCAAGGTCATTGTGGTGAGGGCTATTATTCTGTGGGCAACAGGCTAGAAACCAGGAGAAAGTGAGTTCTAATCATCTTAGTAATGAAAGCTGGCTGGATAACTTTGGGCCAATCACCAGGAGACTGTGAGTTCTAGTCCCACCTTAGACATGAAAGCTGACTGGGTGCCTTTTGGCCAATCACCAGAATACTGTGAGTTCTAGTTCCATCTTGGGCATCAAAACTGGCTGGGTAGCTTTGGGCCAATCACCAGGAGACTATGAGTTCTAGTCCCACCTTAGACATGAAAGCTGACTGGGTGCCTTTTGGCCAATCACCGGAATACTGTGAGTTCTAGTTCCATCTTGGGCATCAAAACTGGCTGGATAACTTTGGGCCAATCACCAGGAGACTGTGAGTTCTAGTCCCACCTTAGACATGAAAGCTGACTGGGTGCCTTTTGGCCAATCACCAGAATACTGTGAGTTCTAGTTCCATCTTGGGCATCAAAACTGGCTGGGTAGCTTTGGGCCAAACACCAGGAGACTGTGAGTTCTAGTCCCACTTTAGGCATGAAAGTCAGCTGGGTGACTTTTGGCCAATCACCAGAATACTGTGAGTTCTAGTCCCGCCTTAGGCATGAAAGCTGACTGGGTGACTTTTGGCCAATCACCAGAATACTGTGAGTTCTAGTTCCATCTTGGGCATCAAAACTGGCTGGGTAACTTTGGGCCAATCACCAGGAGACTGTGAGTTCTAGTCCCGCTTTAGGCATGAAAGTGAGCTGGGTGACTTTTGGCCAATCACCAGGAGACTGTGAGTTCTAGTCCCGCCTTAGGCGTGAAAGTCAGCTGGGTGATTTTGGGCCAATCAACAGGAGACTGTGAATTCTAGTTTGGCCTTAGGCATGAAAGCCAGCTGGATGACTTTAAGCCAGTCGCTCTCTCTCAGTCCAATCTGCCTCACAAGGTTGCTGTTCTGTCTCACATACCTTTCCCTACCCTGTGCAGCCACATAGAGAGGGATTTGAGGACTCAAAATGTATGGAAAGAAAATCCAGAGAGAGTTCTGTCCACATGGTGGTGACTATGATTGGGACAACAGAGATTATTTTTTTGAAAATAGTAAAGATGATAACAACAACAACAACAACAACAACAACAAGTTGCAACAACTGTGGTGACATGGAACATGCCTTCTCTCAATTTCATTGTGTTGGAAGGAAAAATCCATCTGTTTCAATTCCAAGGTGGGAGAAAAACACTGGAAATAAAATGGAGGCTGCAGGCTGATTAGAAAGAAGGTCCATTTATTGGTGAACAGAGACCCCAGGATTCTGAAAGGGTGTTGGGCAATTCCTATTGTGGCTAATGGCTTTTGTCCTGGGTTGGATCTTGGCTGAGGGGCTGTTTGTTCTAATCCTACCATTCCACTTTTGTTAGCTGTCAAACTTTGCTGCAAGGCGTTTCAAAATATCCTGTCTTGAATAGGCTTCTGCTGGCAAATATTTGCTTTGCTTACGAATGGAGCCATCTAGACAGTTGGCGTCCTCTTTCAATAAGCTCTTTATCTCCTTAAGGGCTGGCATCTGCTGTGGGCTATTGAGAAAGACTGGGGGTTGCTTTCTGCCTCTAAAAACAAGTTTCTCCATTTCTCCTTTAGGGAAATATAATAGTCTGCCTTATTTAATATTTCCCAAAATATCTCATTCTTCTACCACAATTGGTAGAGAAATGATGAGGATTTAGATCAGCTGCAAACCCAGTTTATGCATATAAAAGTCTGTAAATTTGTAGGTTTAATATAATCTTGATCCACCAGCAGAGGTCACTAGAAAGTCATGAAGAAATGATGGTACTCTATTTGAATGTAAGCCAATTTACTACCTAAGGCCTGCTGAAATCTCCTCACTCCTATTGCATTTAAATGTAGAGTTGTCCCCAGTGTTTCATCTATTTGAGGAAAATGAGGCACATGGCATTTCTCTTTTCTCCTCCTTTCTGCTTCTCTCCTCCTCCTCCTCCTCTCCAGTTCTCTCTCTCTTCAATTCTCTCTTCCCCAATTCTCTTTTTTCTTTCTCTTCTTCCTTCCTCTGAGTAGCCTTGAGCTTTGCTCATCATCTCTGTTCCTGCAAAAAGACCTCACCAGAGGGCAGAAAAAAAGGGAGCAGGACAGGACAGAAAACATACAGTGTTGAATCTAGAGGTCTTCTAGAATGTGGGCCCTGGTGCACAACCGGTGGTGGTATTCAGCTGGTTTGGACCGGTTCAGGTGAACCGGTAGCTTCAACGATCAGCTGGCCCTGCCAACTCACCCCTGCTCTATCCCCTCTTTTATTTCCTCCTTTCTAGCTCGTCTTGCTGATTTGGAAGGTAAACAGCTGAGCTTCTAAATGCTCCATTTTCAATGCTGCACGCATGCGCAAAGAACACATGTACGCTCAGTGCACGCTCATTGAACAGGTTGTTAAACTGGCAGCATCCCACCACTGTGTGCACAACCACTGTCTGTGGGTGAATTGTGATATCATCCCACTTTTCCTTCAGTTGACGGCCTAGCCTCAAGCCAGCATCGTATCTCACGTCTTACGTTATTCACGATCTGCCAGGAATTGCTTCTTGGTAGACAAATAGCTACCACATCTGGACTGTCAAAATTCAATTGTTGGCTAGATGGGAGTAAAAGATTTTAAGTCTGTTCTGTAGCTCCTTGCTGCCACCTAGACATTATTTACATTTTGACAGCCCAGGTTTTTTTTTTTTTTTTTAAACGTATTTTATTGGCAGTTTTTTATTTTGTGGACAGTTTATTAACTGGGTCAAATCTTTTCTAAACAACGCTAAAAGTAAAAAAAGGCGAAAGATTTATACGATCTGAAGAGAAACCAGAACGCTAAAAGTAATAATGCAAATAAGTATGTATAATCCTAATCTTCCAACTTCAACAATACTATTCTCTCTTCATAATTCTTTATCCTTTTCCCCATTACTTCATTTAAACATAGATAACATTTGTATTTGTTAACCCCTACTAAATTACTAATATTTAATATTTTAAGTTGCTCATTATTCCACCATAACTTCAATATGCCAAATGTGTAGGATTACTAATAAAGCCAAATATTAACAATATTTAATCAGCCCTTGGAGTATATCTCAAAATCCCCAACATGTCTAATCCTTAATATTTTAAATTCACAATATATTTTAACACACTATTAATGTTGATAATACAATTAGATTACCTAATCCTAAATTTCCATCTACCTAAGCTTTATTTTTAGTTAGAATAGGTTGAATTGCCTGTTAATATATATACTATTATTTTCCCTATTTGTATTTTTCCATTTTATTAATATGTTTTCTCATTAGCCATCATCTCTTAACCTTCATTTATTGATTTTTTTAGTCAGCCTTTCATCTCTCTCTCTATTGGAATCTTGTCTAAATCTTTCTTTTTTCTATTATAAACTTTTAAGGAGTTATCTAATTGATTCCTACTTATTAATCCCTTTTCTTCTTTATTTTTAGCTTCTTGCATTCCATTTTGATTTTTCCTTTCCACTGCTTTTTCTAATTTCTCATCTATTTCCTGAATATCATATTGCTCTTTCCCCTCCAATTGTTGAATGACTTCTAAATTTATTTCTATGCCTTTAAACAATCCCCTTGTCTTTATTGTTCTTTATAGTTTCATGCACACTTTTTAACATCAAAAATATTTCTAAGAAATTTCAGATAGCTTATGACTAAAGAAACAAGGAATGATATAATTTGTTTAGAGCTAGCCTAGCAAGGAGGAATTAAAGCTCAAATGAAAGATGATATTAACTTCTTTTTAAGTTTATTTTAGAATGTTTTTGTTAAAGATCTATACCCTGTATTGGTTCTGGGAAATCGGGGGGGGGGGGGGAAGGTGGGGGGTTGGGGGGCAAGGGGGGGAGGGAAGTAAATATTTATAAAAGTTTTTTTTCAAAATTTTCATTAAAAATATATCTATATATTTCTTATATGCCTTTATTATCCCCAGTAGATTCATTTTATAACAATTTAATAAAAATTACTCAGTATGTTTTTTTTATTCCAATGTCTCAATATTTTAAAAACCCCGCTTAATAAAATTTCATCAATTCCATAATTATAACTCCAACATACCTAAATTTATAATCTTTAAAATTGTTTAGTAATTTACAGCCTTATAGTGTTCCAATTCTATATCTTCCCAATTGGCCAAAGTTTTATTTAACTTTCCTTCTTTTCTCTTTTCTTCTATCACCTTTCTTCTTTTGTCTCATATCTATTAAGTAACATTAAAGATCCCCAATCCAAATTAATCCAATAGAGTCCTCCAATCTTTCGGATCCATAATTCAATAGCCAATTTTAATAAAAATTTAGTTATTTACAAGTTAGTTCCTTTTATAAATCTTCAGAAGGGGGAAAAAAAACTCATTAAGTATTCTCAAATTATCCAAGTCATCTTCAAACATAAAGTCAAGGTCAATCCGTCTTCCAGATGTTGTTACTTCTATTTTGTGTATTAGACTTTATGTGCATTGAATTCACTTTCACTGAGTATACTGCAGCTTTAGTGCAGCTTCCAGTAGATGACTCTCTTATTCCCAAATCCAACGTTAAACAATCTGTCAAAAACAGTTAATTATCTGACGAAAGCAGGGGGTTTAGAAATACAAATAAACAAGACAGTTTCTCCCGAAAATCACCTTTCAAATTGTTTAAGTTTTTTTCAGGCTTTCTGTGTTTTAAAGCTTCCTTTGAGCTTCTTTCATTTCTTGTTTTTCAGGATTTCCCCCCTTCCTTCCATGTATTTAATTGCTGCTTACTTAGGCTTGGAAGTTCTCTTTTAGAATTCTTGCACTTAAAGAGTAAAAGTTGGTAATGATCTCACTCGGTTTCAATGTTCCATCCACGAACTGCTCCGGCACAAATCGTACAGTCTCGGTTGTCCCAGCTTTAGGAATACAAAAAATGGCCATTGTCACTGCTGCCATTCAGGATAGCTTGCTTCAGACCGAACAAGGAAATTGTGAGTGCCTCATGGTGAGTGAAGCACCTCTCCCTCCTTCACCCCCCCTACGACAGCTGTTACCGGCTAGACTTTTCAAGGCTTGGTGGAGCTTGCTTTTTTCCAGCTGTTCTCACTGCGACATCAACCGGAATCTCTTGACAGCCCAGTCTTATTTGCACAGTCTGAGGTGAATTCTCCAACAAAGGTTGATTAGCAGCAAATCTTTAAAAACTGGGCCAGTCAGGCCTAATGCTTACCAGCTCATGAGATTCTTGCCGCCTGTCAAAATGCTCATCCCCACTCCCTCACTTTTTCTCACCGAAATGATAAGCTGAGCTATTTCTTGGGTTTCTGTTTTGGACAGCAGGGGGTTGATTTCACATTTTAATGGTTACCTGCCATTAACCACCTGATGCTGATGCTGACACTGGATGAACAAAAAAGAAGAAACCTCAGTTGAAAAAGATTGGCAAAATGAGAGACAGGCAAGGACAGTGAAAAAAAGCTTTTGAAAACAATTCACATCCCCATATCTCCACTTATAGACAGCAAATGTAGTCTATGTGTAGGAGGAATAATAGCTGTGATAGAAAATGCTTCATTGTGTTTTATTTCTGGCAGTCCCATTTCCTTCTGTTTTCCATTCATGAACATCACACTCATTTTGGGTTTTTCTTTTGTGTGTCCCCCCCCTTCCTCTCTTTTGCATCTGTGCATGTTTTATTCCGGACGTGGGAAACGTAACACCTTATTCACCTTGCAGGAAATTGTACTCTTAACAAAAACCTCTAAGGCTGGATAACGTGTCAGTATATCAAGGAGGGGAAAAAAAATGCCAGCCAGTTCACTTCTGACAAGAAAAATAGTTCCATATAATTTTATGTCAAATGACTGACATAAAGTCCAAATTTAAGTTCTATTAAAACCCAATGGATAACTTTTGACCACTGAATAAACAGCATCACAAAAAATAGAACCATATGAAAAGGATGGATTACTCTCCAATAGAAAATAATATCTGTAGTTCAGGGTTGAACTGTGCAGTTCTTGGGTGCTCCTTGAGCTGGCTTGTTTGCTTGCAGGCGTTTCATTACCTAGCAAGGTGTTCTGACCCCCCCCTCCATACGGTGAGTCACACCGACCCAAGGTTACTGTTAGCCACACTTTATTCACAATAATTACTCACAGACAAGACTTTGGCAGCAACCCAGACTCCCACAGATAAGAGATACACACAAGAGCTTCTCCAGCTTAGTAAAACACTTGTGTCCTGCAAAAGGTCTCCTCCCAAAGTCTCTTCTTATATACTCTCTTGGGAGGAGCCCAAATCACAACCACCTGGGCCCGATTATCTTCTATGTCTCCGTAATTGCTGCCTGCGCTTATCCACCCTTCTTTGCCTGGCATCCGGGACCAACTCCCTTTGCTCCTCCTCACTGCTCCAGGGCCTGATGTCAGGGACAAACTCCCTTTGGCTTTCACTGCTGCTCCATGCCTCAGGCACCTCCTGGTGGCCAACCAGCCTCTCTGGTCCCTGCTCGGAGTCTGCACCCTGCCCAGGGTCCTCCACATCTTCCAGAGCCGACTCATAGGGTCCCTCACTATCAGAGTCTGTTGGCAGCTCCAACAGCTCCTGCTGGGCCACAACCTCCTCAGTACATTACCTCCCAGTCTGATAATGAAACATCTCCAAACAAACAACCAATCAAAGAAGAGGACCAAGGAACCTACAGGTTTCTCTCCTGCAGTACTGCTTTCCATTCCCAGAAATATAAAAAGTTGTTTGCTGAACCGTGGATTCATTGTAGAGATGCCTTCTGCCTGATAAGGAACCATTCATGGGATTGAAGATCTCTGAGCTTCTTGAATGGCAACCGCAGTGCCCCTCTGCAGAAATGCTTGTCTCTGAGACTGTACACAGAATAATGAAACCAGATTTGACTTGGAAGCAGAAGTGAAATTCTACTGCGAATAGGCAAATGAGATTCTCCTGGTCGGTCAGCCTCCATCCAGTGCAGGTGCCTCTGGATAATGTAGCAAGGTGTATTTGCTGAACACTACGCTGGAGGCCAGAGAAGATGGGCTGAGTCAGGAACATGTTGCAGTCAGTTCTTTTCGTGCACGGTCCCAGAGCCACAGTGGCCTCTCTCGTTGCACGTAAGTTGCTTCAAGTTTGTATCCTTTCTGACACTCCGCAAAGTGGAGAGTAAAGTTGATTGGATGGCATTTTAGTTGAGAGGATTGTCTTAAAAGCAGATGGGATTTACCATGACAATGCTTTGCAAAATAAATATTATGGGAGATTGCACATAATGATTAAACAAATTCTTTGCTTTTTCATTGCCATCCTCTTTTGTGAGCTTCGTTTTAATTGATGGGCAGATAGTATCCAAACACATTTGTTGCAGGATCCAATCTGGGTCGATCACCAGGACCAGAAGTTTTGTCTTCTGAGATTTTGTACTCCTGCCGGAGTTCATCTTCAAGGAACACATGGATTCTTCATTATGGACTGATTTGTTAGATTTCTCTTCTGTCTTTCTGTGATGGGTTCCAAAATAGAGACACCCCATTCAAATAAATCATATATGCTTGGAGAAAAAAAAGAAGCATTAATACTTTGTCCATCAAATTCTTTTACAAACCTAGGGTTCCATGAAACACAGTTTCATGTCAAGCATAGTGAGGAAAGTCTATTTAAAACATTTCAAATAATGTTCAGGATTTGGTCTTCAATTCTTACTTTTCCTTTGGCATCAACTCAACTATACAACTTCTAGGAAAAAAAGACTGTAATCACATGGATTGTAATAGTCATTAAAGAATGCTACCCAAACCAGATCTGCTTATGGCAAGAGCCCATCCTTAGTTCTTCTCAAATTTGATGGCTACCAACTCTGGATTGCAAGATCTCAGATGAAAATGGTAGCAAAACCTGGGTTTGTTTTATATCTCTTTGCTGCCGCCTAAGATGGTCCCTATCGTGACCCATCAAAACCGCGGTAGACAAAAGCGCGCTCGACGAAAGCGCGTACCTGACATCATCATCAGCGCGACGAAAAAAATTAAAAATAAATTAAATTGAAATTAAAATAAAATTAAAGCAAGCTGATTCACATAAAGGTAAGGGTTAGGTTTAGGGTTAGGGTTAGGGTTAGGGTTAGGTTAAGGGTTAGGGTTAGGTTTAGGGTTACGTTAAGCGTTAGGGTTAGGTTTAGCGTTAGGTTAAGGGTTAGCGTTAGGTTTAGCGTTAGGTTAAGGGTTAGGTTTAGGGTTAGGTTTAGGGTTAGGTTAAGGGTTAGGGTTAGGGTTAGGTTTAGGGTTAGGTTTGGGGGGGTTAGGGTAAGGTTTTCGCTTTAATTTTAAATTTACTGCTCACAGCGTGATGTTTTCATTGCGCTGTGATGACGTCACGTACGCGCTTTCGTCGAGCGCGCTTTTGTCTACCGCGGTTTTGTGGTGGAACCGGTCCCTATTTTTTCAGCTCTGAAAAGCCCTACCAACTGCTCAGCTAAGACACCTTTCAGTTCCAAAAGACCTGAACAAAGGAATCAACTCATTTGAGCAGCAACTCCAGAGGTTCCTTGAAAATATATTGTCAGAGCAGGCAATCAAGACTCCCCACTGCTTAAAGATGGATACTGCAGAATCTCCAGCAAGTTGAAGTACCATCCAATCAGGAACCATCAGGAACCCACTATCCCTCATTACAGTCCATTTCAACTTGCTGATGGGAAGCATTAAGAAGAACTGCTTTCCGTTTTTAGAAACATTCATAAGGAGGTAAGTGATTGAAGGCAATTAGAACCTGGGTTCTCCAGCTTTTCATATTTTGGTGTCTTTTAGGTATGTCCTAAGAATTCCTCACCAGCAGGGCCATGCTGAGAATGGTAGATCTTGCTTGGGATGTTAAATTTAGGATGTTAAACTTTACTGGCTCCCACAGATCAACCTGTTGCTTGAGTTAATGTTTACAAAGATCGTTGAAGACAGAATACACAAACACTATAGTAGTAAAAGTTTGTCCTGCCAAAGAGTCAGATCATCTTCTGGATGTTCTTTGCCCAATTCTGTGTGTGTGTGTTTGTGTTGTGTTTTAAAAATGCTGTGTGTTGGACGCTTGACACTGTTGCTTTTCTTAAACCTTTTAAAATAGCCACTCCTCTCTCTTTTCAGTCAGGTTATATAATAAGCCACACTCCTCATTGTGCTATTGCGTATAGATGAGTTGGCAGGTGGTTTGAGCTAAGACATTGATTCATAAATGCCAAAGAGGCCCTTAGCTTGTCGCTCTCTGATGCAAGAACTGGTGGACCAAAGCAACCCAGGAATTCAATTTACTACTTCGCAGGTACCAAAAGCTTGATTGGCGGGCAAAGATTGGGGCGGCTTTTCCCTCTACATTCCTCGCAACATTCTTTACTCTTTAGCAGGGGAGGAAAAAGAGGTAAGAGAAGCGATTGTATCTTGATTTCTTAAACAAGAAAAGCTTAATTCATTTCTAACATCTCTCTGAAGACTTGGTTCACGTGATACATTTCCCTGAACATCTGCAGAACATGTTCAGCTTGGATAGCTTGAACTTGGGTGAAGTTGTGAGTTGTCGGGTATGCTGGGTCTAGAGAAAAGAAAGACTAGGGGGGACATGATAGCAGTATTCCAGTATTTGAGGGGGTGCCATAAATAAGAGGGGGGGGGGTCAACTTATTTTCCAAAGCACCAGAAGACAAGACGAGAAACAATGGATAGAAACTGATCAAGGGGAGAAGCAACGTGGAAGGAGAAACTTCCTAACAGTGAGAACAATCAACCAATGAAACATCACTGGAGGCTTTTAAGAAGAGACTGCCTGAAATGGTACAGGTCTCCTGCTTGAGAGGGGGGTTGGATTAGAAGACCTCCAAGGTTCCTTCCTGCTCTTCTCTGATTGATTGTTGTTCCTTTTTTTGTCTTTCTGAGGTTGAGATGTTGTGCAAATCATTTAACTACTTGGTGCAATGTGCAAATTTAAAATATGGAATAATTCAACAAACAGAACAAGCATATATTCTGCAGTGTATACCCTGTCTTTGTCCTCGGAGCTTTCTTACCCCAAGTTCAAAGCTGAGGTTCTGTCAAATGGACAGATGACTAGAGAGACAGCCAGGGATAGCGAATAAAAGCTTACCTGAGACTTGGTTTTAAGTTCCTGCTTAGCTCTTTGGTGATTCTAGGCTAACTGCCATCTCCCCACAAAACCATCTCAAAATCTTACTGAAGCAGGATTAAGCCCCATGATATCCGTTCATTTAAGGAAATGATAGGGAAAAGTTACAGCTCAGAAAGAGAGAATCAAGGCTGAGAGGACCTTAGGTGAAATCCTTACGAGCTGCCATCAATTTTAATTGTTTATTTATTTCTCTTTGTTTGTTTTTGTTTATTTATTTAGTTTGTCAAACATGTAAAAGATAACAGTTATAAGTATAAACATAGAGAGCCAAGGTGGTGCAGTGGTTAAATGCAGCACTGCAGGCTACTTCAGCTGACTGCAGTTCTACAGTTCGGCTGTTCAAATCTCACCGGCTCAGGGTTGACTCAGCCTTCCATCCTTCCTAGGTGGGTAAAATGAGGACCCGGATTGTTGTTGGGGGCGATATGCTGACTCTGTAAACCGCTTAGAGAAGGGCTGAAAGCCCTATGAAGCGGTATATAAGTCTAACTGCTAACTAACTAACTAACATAGGTATGAGCACAGGAAATGGGTAGGAATAAATGGAGACAGTAGAGCAGGGACGATAGGCACGCTGGTGGGCTTATGCAGGCCCACTTATAGACCTCTTAGGAATGGGGTAAGGTCAACAGTAGTTGGTCTTAGATTAAAATTATGGGGGGTTTGGGAATGTAACAACAGAGTCAGATAGTGCATTCCAGGCATTGACCACTCTTGCTGAAGTCATATTTTCTGCAGTCGTATTTGGAGCGGTTTACCTTGAGTTTGTATCTATTGTTTGCTCCTGTATTATTGTTGTTAAAGCTGAAGTAGTCATTGACAGGTAGGACGTTGTAATAAGTAATTTTGGATACTACGTTTAGGTCAGACAATAGGTGGCATATTTCTAGGTTGTCCAAGCCCAAAATTTCGAGTCTGGTGGCATAAGGGGTTCTATTGTGAGCAGAGGAGTGGAGGACTCTTCTCGTGAAATACCTCTGGACCCGCTTGATTGTATTAATCAAGGGTGGGTTCCTGCCAGTTCTAACCTCTTCTATAGAAGAGGTTCCACAAATCTACAGTGCTGTTTAGAACTGGTTCCAGCTCCCTTCCCCCACCTGTCCGCACATCATCAAGATGAAGAGCGAGAGGAGGAATTCTGGGAGTTGAAGTCCACAAATCTTAAAGCTGTCAAGTTTGAACACCCCTGGGTTTTTTTTTCTAAAGGGTTAGCGGTGCAAGGGTCTTATAACTTGACAGCTTTAAGACTTGCACACTTCAATGCCAGAGTTCCTGAGCCAACATGAGTGGAGGAGGAATTCTGGGAGTTGAAGCCTACAAGCGTTGTTAAGTGAGTTTCACCATATTTTACAAGTTGGCCACGCCCACCCAGTCACATGGCTGGCAAGTCACTCCCCCGGTCACATAGCCAGCAAGCAACTCCCACAAAGCAGGCCACACATACAGAAGAGGTTCTAAAATTGAAACCCACCACTGGTATTAATATCCAATATACAGTGTGGATTTTTTGCAATGGGACTGATTTTAGAGGCTCAGCAGTCTTACCTTTTAAACCTATCCCTTGGTTTTTACAATCACATGATAAGCAAAGCACAACATTCGAGTATTTATTGACTTTCTCGATTCATGGCTTCTGACTTCAGGTTTCAGCTCTTTTCAAATTGCCTTGCAAGTTTCTTCTTCTGGCAGGCCTGGAGGGTGCAGAGAGTCATGAATTGTTTTTTTTTTTTTTAATTATTATTAACGATGGTAAACTTATTTACAGCATAATATCTATCCAGAGTGGGTTTGATCATGTCAATTGCTGATACATATGATGAATTGCTTCCTGCCATTGTTAATCTGAAGATAGGCGGGGTGCATCTAAATGAGGGCGGTGGGAGAGACATCTTAACTTAATTTAGTTTAATTTATTTGATTTCGGTGCTGTTTGACTCTAAAATGACTCAATACAAACCATCAAATTAAGTTTTATAGGTTCCCTGCGCAAAAACAGAAAATATGTGTGTGTGCACATACTCACACAAACATACATTCTGTGCAGTGGTGGGTTTCAAAAATTGTTCGAACCTACTCTGTGGGTGTGGCCTCCTTTGTGGGAATGGCTTGCCACCCATGTGACCGGATGGGAGTGGCTTGCCGCCCATGTGACCGGATATGAAGATGCCGATGACACTTGTCAGAACCACCTTAAACTACCTCACACACAGCACTGGCAGGCATAAGAATATGATGTAAACTTGTTTTTTAAAAGGCATCTTTGGTTTGCGTTAAAACAACTTCAACACACGCAATGTTCTGATTGCACCACAAATGCAGTAGTCATCCTTACCTTTCACAGAGGCACTGAGTTCTATAAATATGAACATGATAGTGTAGAATAATCATATCCAAGGACCAGTGGTGGGTTTCAAAAAAATTTGGAACCTCTTCTGTAGGTGTGGCCTGCTTTCTGGGTCCATTGGTGGAACCTCTTCTAACCGGTTCGGTAGATTTGATGAACCGGTTCTACCGAATAGGTGCGAACTGGTAGGAACCCACCTCTGATTCTGTGTATATGAGCCTTGGACATGTTGAATAGCTCATGAATGGTGAATCAGGAGAGGATCCAGTTTTGTTTAGCGTTCCGGTTTTTGTAGTAGCCAACCAGATCCCATTGGGTTGTCACAAGAAGAAACAGAGAAATTATTCTCTCTCGCTATTTATTGCTTGCAACTTGATGAGCTGTGGTGGCTTAGTAGTTAGCATGGCATTATTAGACTGGTTGCTCAAAGTTGAAATCCACAACTACCCTTATGAGAACAGCAATTCTAGCTTATTTATTCATTCCTCCAGAAGTAGCAATATTTTGCTTAATTAAAATATGCAAAGTGGTTCCATTTAGATGTCTTAGATGGTAGATATCATGTTCCTGTCAATTTAAGTGGGGCCAGAAAGTTCATCTTTGTTGCTACCATAATCAAAGTCATGCCTTTCTCCTTCTATAGCTGTCCATAGCACATGTAGTATACCATATTGTAGCCGCCTGAAGGTATTTTCATTGGACTGTTCAAATATTTCAAATCAGTCATGCCTAACAAACGATCTAACGCTGGTGCACAGCTTGAGAAGCTGAGAATGCTTCCAGGATGTCCTTGGTCTGTCCTTTAGAAAGTGTTGTTTTTTTGGTGTTGACTGAAGTTGTGTGCAGTTGGTTTATAGAAGTCAGGAATGGTTTTTCTGCCCTTGCTTATCAGTTCTCAGTAAGACTTTAATCCCAGAGGCCATCAGGTCCAGGTCTTGAAAACAGCAAAAGGATATAGCAAGTGTACTTTTGATTTTGCTGACCACGTCCTCTGTTGCCACTAAGGCATTTTGCTGCTTGAGTGAAAGATAATATGGTGTCTGTATCTTTCAATACTTGGGATAACATCCTTCACCAGGTAGGCTTGATGAGGATAGGAGCTCTGGAGAGGTTAGGAGTCTGACACAATCCTGTCTTCTATCAGAGAGCAATGATGACAGATTCAGGAGCAATATCCTAGAACTACCATTTTTCTGACATTTGTTATTTGAGGCAGTTGGTGACCTGGCTTATGGTAGGGTTGGCTGTACTTCTCGCTTACCTTTTCCAAAGGCAAAATTAAGACATCCATTGTTGGAACAGGTGACATAATTATGATCTTCAGGTTACATTGCTTTTTAATAGAATAGAATGAAATTAGGAAAGAATGTTATATTCTAGAGTAGAGTAGAGTAGAGTAGAGTAGAGTAGAATAGAATGAAATTAGGAAAGAATAGAATAGAATAGAATAGAATAGAATGCAATTAGGAAAGAATGGAACAGAGTAGAGTAGAGCAGAGTAGAGCAGAGTAGAGTAGAGTGGAGTGGAGTGGAGTGGAGTGGAGTGGAATAGAGTAGAGTAGAGTAGAGTAGAGTAGAGTAGAATAGAATAGAATAGATATTGGAATGTAGAGTAGAGTAGAGTAGAATAGAATAGAATAGAATAGATATAGGAATGTAGAATAGAATAGATATAAGAATGTAGAATAGAATAGATATAGGAATGTAGAATAGAATAGAATAGAATAGAATAGAATAGATATTGGAATGTAGAGTAGAGTAGAGTAGAGTAGAGTAGAGTAGAGTAGAATAGAATAGAATAGAATAGAATAGAATAGAATAGAATAGAATAGAATTCATTATTGGCTAAGTGTGTGGACACACAAGGAATTTGTCTCTGGTACATAAGCTCCCTGTGTACATACAAACAACAAATGACAAATCATGATCATAATCATAAAATACAATCATCATAATTATAAGATACAACATTCAGTGAAAGCCATAGGATACTAAATAAGCAATCAACATAAATCACAAGATACAAACATCAAAGTTATAGTCATAAGAAGCTAAGGGAATAGGGAATAGGAAAGATGAGAAGGACAATAGGAATACAGCCTTACTAGATGATTTGACATTGCAGGGCATAAGACAGTGTTGTGGGAATTAGTTGTTTAATAGAGTGATGGCATGCGGGGGAGGGACTGTCCTTGTTTTTAAAACTGTCCTTTGTCCTTTAAAAGGAAAAGCAAATGAGACATGTTATAAGGTAAAAGTAAAGGTTCTCCTTGTACATATGTGCTGGTCATTCCTGACTCTAGGGGGCGGTGCTCATATCCGTTTCAAAGCCGAAGAGCCAGCGCTGTCCAAAGACATCTCTGTGTTCATGTGGCCAGCATGCCAAAGGCGCATGGAACGCTGTTACCTTCCCACCAAAGGTGGTTCCTATTTTTCTATTTGGATTTTTACATGCTTTCAAACTGCTAGGTTGGCAGAAGCTGGGACATGTAACGGGAGCTCACTCTGTTACGCGGCACTAGGGATTCGAACCACCAAACTGCCAACCTTTCTGATCCACCTTTCTGTCTTAGCCACTGATCCCCCATGTCCCTGAGACATGTTAGGGAGATGTATAAATCTGAATATATGACAATATTTCCTATTTAGCCAGCAACTAAACCCAAGTAACCAGAATCTTATCTATTTGGGGAAATTCTCCAAGGATTCTTTTTCCTTCTGTTGAGTTGTGTCTGATTTTTGGGAAACTGCTTGGACAAGTCCCTGCAGTTTTTTTTGGGGGGGGGGGGGCAGTTCTGGTTACCACTGCCTCCTTCCCAGGGCTGAGAAAGAGTGGCTGGCACAAAGTCACCCAGTTCGGCTTTGTGTCTAATGAGGACTAGAACTCACAATCTCCTGGTTTGTAGCCTGATGCTTTAAGTACTACACCAAACCGGTACAGCAAAGAATTGTAAGCAGAGCTAAATATCAAGTCTCATCTGAGCTCCTTTATATGGAACCTGGGACTGTGCCGTTTTATGCGCAAAGCCCATGTACTTCCCCTGTTCTGCAGCCCTTCCTTAAATGCTGATTTATGGGAGTATAATAAACACACCTGCATGCATGAGAATACCATTTTCAATAGTTATAATTTTAGCCATGCTCTTAAAAGAGCAGAAACATATTATCCCGTTTCTTCAAAAATAAGACCTCCCTGGATAATAAGTCCAATCGGAGGTTTGAGCGCATGGGCTAAAATAAGTCCTCCCTCCCAAATAAGCCCTCCCCAAAAATATTGCAACACAGCAGCAGCCATGAGGTGACCACACTTGCCGCCTCCTGCACCTCAAAAATAATAAGACCTCGGTTGGAGGAGGAGCCAATGGCACAATGATACAGATATGCGGTCTTGATGCTCCGAGACCGCAACTGATACTTTTGCTGCTGGGTGGTCCAATTGGATCTAAACCATCCCAAAGAGACAGTAAACAGGAAGAATAGGTCTTGCTGACCTCAGGGACACCGCAAAGTCCCTGATCGATGCAAGATAAGTTCTTCAAGCTGGTGACAAAAAATTCAGCCAAGGCTGATGAAGTTGCGGTGGCTCCAAAACAGAAGGATATGGAAAGAGAAAGTGTTTCCAGCTGGTGAGGAACTTTTATTCTTTTAAAAAGAGACTACCTATAAAAAACTTAAAATTAATTTAAATTGGAGAATAGAAGAATCAAGCGGCGGAATTAAATTTGAAACGGTTTTGGACAGTGAAATTTGAAATTTAATAAAATTTGTATGCCACCCACTCCCACGGGACTCTGGGCAGCTTACAGACAAGATAAAAGCATTTAAAAATTAAAGTTAAAAATACAGTTGTTAAAATTGCACACCATCCGTTCTGCCTAAGTGGGGCTGGACATTGATCAACAGCCCCAGGCTTGCCGGAACAGCCAGGTCTTATAGAAGATTATCTTACTTCTTAAATGCTATCTTAATGGATGGAATTTATGCAAGCCTTTTAAAACAAATGGATTAAGTTTTCTTCTTCTATTTTTTTTATTATTCTCTGTAACCTATGGTCTAAAATTTTCATTTTGCATTACTGTGGGTGTTCTTCTAACCCATTTAAAAATTGGACACTTTTTTCTAACTTGAAATACAAAAAAGATACAAAAGAAATAAAGATATTTGCAACAATAACACAGCTACTCGGAGGCTGGGAGGTTTGTGTATTGGAGTTTGTGTATTGGAAATGGAACACCTTTTTTTCTTTATTGATTGTTTTGGCTTGGCACTACAAGGTCTCACTGCTTGGCTATAGAGAGTGATAAGAAGGGAAGCACACAGATGTCCCTTTGAAGTATATCTTTAATCAGAGAAAAGTGAAAACAAACATTTTTGTGAATCTATGTTTAATTTTATTAACCTCCCAAGTTAGAGCAGCTGTGTTTGTTAGCTGAGAGAATGGCACAATTTCAAAAGCAAACAGAAATTTTAAGCTTGCAAAAGATACTTTTAGAAATACAGAAATTATCAAATACATATGAGAGGATAGAGAAGAAGTTGAAAGACTTAGAGCATATAACAGCAAAATATGATGAAGAAGTTGAGGATGTCTATCAAATGCAAAATGTGGTGGCTAAAACTCAAAAGATCGAAGTGGAAAATGATTATAAAGAGATTAAATCTGCTGATGTTTATGGTGATTGGTTTGTCTCTGAAAATGGAAAGAATGGAATACTGAAAGAGGAATTAAATGGAGAGGAAATTTATCCCAGAGGGTAAGATACAGAGGAAGAAAAAAACAAAGAATCTATGGATTCAAAGAGAGAAATTCTATTAGCAAAAGCATTGATAACACTGCTGACAATCAAAGATAAGCTTACTAAAGAAACAGAAAGAGGGCATCAAAATTACATGAGAGATCTTATAAGCAAGGAGTTGCTAAGAGGAGTTCATACAAAGTTGATCAAGAAGATGATTAGAGGACTGGCACCACAAATGGCAGAAGATATGAGACTGTTTTCCTATTGGAAAGATACAGGTTGATAGGTAGAAGAATATAATTTAAAACTAGTTAAACTTAGTGAAATTTATTGACAATAGATATAGTTTAAATAAATAATTGATAATGTTACCAGTGTATACAATGTGTAGTGTTATGATGAGTATAATTGGATATGAATATTGAATGGTACCCATGTAAGGAAAATTAGCAATCCCTTTGGATTATACATAAAAAGTTAATAATAACAATAAAAAAAGAACTAAGTCAGATACAGTTAAAGTTTTGATTATTAGGGGGAAAATGTTGTGACATAGAATATAGTCAAATAAAAGAGGAATAAGAATAACAACATATATAGAGATATGGATATAACATAAGGAAACTGGGTGTAAACTTTAAACAGTGATTTGGAAAGGAGGATTAGAAAACATTGTTATTAAATATTATGGATGTTTAGCTAGAATAGGACATAAGGATTTAGTGTTAGTGGAGGATTTTAGAAATAATAATTGAAAGGCCAGTATGTGGTTATGTATGACATTTTGGTATATTTTATGATGAAGGACGCTTAAACAATTATAGTCAAATGAAAATGGAGATATGATGATGGTGACTTGTATGAATATTTGAGTTAAAATACTTAAGTTAATATGAATTATGTTTGTTGACTGTGGAAGAGATGCACAAAAGTCTTTTTGTAACCAACTGATACACTTTCTACAGCATATAAAGAAGGATATTGTATTTGTTTTAAATTAAAAATATTTTTAAATTAAAAATAATAATAATAAGACCTCCCCCAAAACAAGGCCAAGCGCTTATTTTGGGGGTCAAAAGAAAATAAGACCCTGTTTTGGTCACCAAGAACAAAATGTGTGTTTGTGTTTCTTTATTAACCATCTCCCCCCCCCCCCCCATTTGCTGCTTATAGAGCAACTGCAGAAGAGAGCTTGTGTGGGGTTTGTGAAGGAGAAAATAGGTCAGCAAAACCCACCTCCAACCAATGAAATGGTTATTTCTCATTTCTGGATGACATCTCTGGATCCAATCCATTAAGTTTTGATCTTCTAATGGAACATTTTAAATCAGCTGTAAATAATTACACATTCCCTCCATCAATATCTTCTCTTTAGACCTTAGGCTGGGAGTATTTCAACATGGAAGTCTATTCTACACCCCCACCACCACCCAGATAGAACAAGGACAATCAGAACTAAGGTCAATGGATCTCCAACAAGCTTGGATTGTGGATAAGGGTGGCCCCAGTGTAATGAAATGAAAGCAACATGTATTATCAGGGCACCGCATGGAAAAGTTACAAATGCTGCTTCTTAAAAGCACCATGCAAAGTAGAATTGTTTGCATCTCATTTGCTTGGGTGCTTGTCCACTTTGGCAACCTAATACGTTGGTTCTCTAACTCACTCAATTCAGCTTGAAAACTAGCAACCTTTTGCAAATCAATTATGCTTAGAGAAAAAAAAATGTTGTTTTAACCATTCAGTCGAGGCCGACTTTTGGTGTCTTTATAGCAGTGGTGGGTGGCAGGCAGTACATCCCGGTACGGGTGTACTGGAGCCTGCCCGGAGCGCCAAATACCGTTCCGGAGGGCTCACCCGCCCACCCAAGCTCCTTATTGGTCTTTTAAGTCTTCTGCGCTTCTGCGCACGAGCATGGTACATACAGCGTCTGCGTGATGCTCCGCTGAGCAGCTGGAGCATCACAGAGGCTCCTGGAGGCGCTAAGATGATGTGGACGCCGCCGAGCCCGTTCCAACCGTACCAGTTGGAACGAGATCCAGAACCCACCACTGCTTTATAGACGAGTGTTCTCCAATGCCACTCCATCAAGTACAGCTTCTTTCAATTGTTGGATGTTCATTGTTGTATCGGTTTTGATGGTGTCAAGCCAATATGTTCTTTGCTTGCCCTGTTCTTCTTGGTCCACCAGCCATTGCTAGCCTCATTGACTTCTCTAGTGCAGTGTTTCCCAACCTTGGCAACTTGAAGATGTCTGGACTTCAACTCCCAGAATTCCCCAGCCAGCATTCGCTGGCTGGGGAATTCTGGGAGTTGAAGTCCAGACATCTTCAAGTTGCCAAGGTTGGGAAACACTGCTCTAGTGAATTTGCACACATGACGTCGCCAAAGTAACTCATATGTAGTCTTGTGATTTTTGGCTTCTGGTTGTATGTCTTATCGTGACCCGTCAAAACCGCGGTCCACTAAAGCGCGCCCGATCAAAGCGCGTACGTGACATCATCAGCAGCGCGACAAATAAAATTAAAAATAAATTAAATTAAAATTAAAATAAAATTAAAGCAAGCTGATTCACATAAAGGTAAGGGTTAGGGTTAGAGTTAGGGTTAGGTTAAGGGTTAGGGTTAGGTTTAGGGTTACGTTAAGCGTTAGGGTTAGGTTTAGGGTTAGGTTAAGGGTTAGCGTTAGGTTTAGCGTTAGCTTAAGGTTAGGTTTAGGGTTAGGTTTAGGGTTAGGTTTAGGGTTAGGTTAAGGGTTAGGCTTAGGGTTAGGTTTAGGGTTAGGTTTGGGGGGGTTAGGGTAGGGTTTTCGCGTTAATTTTAAATTTACCGCTCACAGCGTGCCGTTTTTGTCGCGCTGTGATGATGTCACGTACGCGCTTTCGTCGAGCGCGCTTTAGTCTACCGCGGATTTATGGTGGAACTGGTTTTATATGATTCATCACCTCTCTGTTAGTTGCTCTGGTTGCCCATGGTATACGCAATCATTTACGGCAGCATCACAGTCCAAAGGTGTCAATTCTTTTTTTTTAATTGAAAATTTTAGGAAAAAAAAACTTTTACAAATGTTTACCTCCCCCCTCTCCCCCCAACCCCCCACCTCCCCCCCCCGACTTCCCAGAACCAATACAGAGTATAAATCTTTAACAAAAACATTCTAAAATAAACTTTTAAAAAAGTTGGTATCATCTTTCATTTGAGCTTTAACTCCTCTTAGCTAGGCTAAGTCTAAACAGATTATGTCATTCCTTGTTTTTTCAGTCATAAACTATCTGGAATTCCTTAGTCCCATGTTTATTTTGAGTATAGTCAATCCATCTTCTCCACTCCAGTTTATATTTCTCATTTGAGTGGTCCTTGCTGATATTTTAGCCATCTCTGCCAGGATTGTTACTTTTAATGTCCATTCTTGAATAGTAGGCAAATCTTCCTTCTTCCAGTATTGCGCCACCAACAATCTTGCTGCCGTTATTAAATGCAAAATCAGGTTAATCTCTATAACTGTACAATCAGTAATTATACCTAACAAGAATAGGTGTCGATTCTTCTTCGATCAGCCGTTCTTAGTGTCTACAGCCAGAGAAACGAACTCATATAACTCAACATGACTCAGAGAAGACATTAGAAATGCAAAACGGGAGTTTTTAAGTGAAGATTATCAGTAAGGAAAGGAACAGGATGCATGTGCTAAATTTGATTTAAGTCATGCTGTATTGGTAAGAAGCTCGGTGCAGGCATTAAAAAAGTAGCAAAATGATGTGCCAATGGTGCAGTTATTTTTCCTTTTATGCAGCGTGTCTGTGACATCATTTCCAAAGAGACATCCCTTCACGTATGAACGTAAAAAGCTCTTTTCGAGTTTGCTGGTGTCTGTGTGATTGCATATTTTGATCTCTGCTTTACAACTCTAGCTGTAACCTTCTAATTTCCCTGAAAGGTTTAGGTTTATTAGAAGAGCCAAGGTGGCACAGTGGTTAAATGCAGCACTGCAGGCTACTGCTAGATCAGCAGTTCAGCGGTTCAAATCTCACCGGCTCAGGGTTGACTCAGCCTTCCATCCTTCCGAGGTGGGTAAAATGAGGACCCAGATTGTTGGGGGCAATATGCTGACTCTCTGTAAACCGCTTAGGGAGGGCTGAAAGCCCTATGAAGCGGTATATAAGTCTACTGCTATTGCTATTGCTATATTGCTATTAGATTTATATGCCACCCTTTCCCCAAGGAGTCAGGGCGGCGTACAGCATTAAAAGAAACACATAATACAAAAGTTAAAAAAAATTAAATAGAATATCCCAAACAAACCCAGTTAGAATTAACAATAATTAACATTCTTTCTCTGGGTCAGTAATCTGTATCTCTTTACAAGTTGTTGATTCATGGAAGAAGAATATATCAGAGGACAATGTGGTTTCAAGTGTGGTCCTGATGCATCTACTCTAACAATGAAGAGAATTCAGACTTTGCATCTGCCATGGGGAGGAGGGAGTCATGATGTTAATGCTGCATTTTCCCAAAGAGTTAACCAAGAATTGACATTGACTTATTGCCATATTTGTGCTGTGAACCTATCGCATATTCACTGAAAACCAGTCCCATTTCTCGAGGAGAGTTGGTACAGAATATATTGCATTATCCTCCCAAACCTTTCAAATATGGTTGACACCTCCAGTTCAAATGCTTTGGAACCTGGAAGTTACAATTGATCCATCTTGGGGGAGCTTGGTTAGGCGAGGAGGAGGAGGAGAAGAAGAAGGAAAGGAGGAGGGGGGAGGGGAAGAGGAAGGAAGAGAATTAGAAGAGGAGGAGGGAAGGAGACGGAAAGGAGGAGGGGAAGGAGGGGAAGAGGAAGGAGGAGGAAGAGAAGGAAAGGAGGGGAAGGAGAAGAGAAGGAGAAATAAAGGAGGAGGGGAAGAGGAAGGAGGAGGAGGAAAAGAAAAGGAGAAGAGGAGGGGGAAGGAGAAGGAAAGGAGGAGAGGAAGAGGAAGGAGAAGGAGGAAAAGAGAAGGAGGAGAGGAAGAAGAGAAGGAAAGGAGGGGAAGGAGAAGAGAAGGAGGAGGAGAAGGAGAAATAAAGGAGGAGGGGAAGAGGAAGGAGGAGGAGGAAAAGAAAAGGAGAAGAGGGGGAAGGAGAAGGAAAGGAGGAGAGGAAGAAGAAGGAGGAGGAGGAGGAGGAATGGAGGAGGGGAAGGAGGGGAAGAGGAAGGAGGAAGAAGAGAAGGAAAGGAGGAGGGGAAGGAGAAGAGAAGGAGGAGGAGAAGGAGAAATAAAGGAGGAGGGGAAGAGGAAGGGAGAGGAGGAAAAGAGAAGGAGAAGGGGAGGAAGAAGAGAAGGAAAGGAGGAGGGGAAGGAGGGGAAGAGGAAGGAGGAGAAGGAGAAGAGAAGGAGGAGGAGCAGGGGAAGGAGAAATAAAGGAGGAGGGGAAGAGGAAGGAGGAGAAGGAGGAGAGGAGGAGAAGAAGAAGAAGGAGACGGAGAGACTGTTTAGTTCTACAGAACTACATTTTGAGTTAATTCTTCACTCTTGCATTTTACAGAGGAAGACAGGCAGTCAGCAATCTCTCACATGACTCCCAATTTCATTGAGTTCTTTTCGGCTTTTTAATCATTAACCCCAAATGACGGTGGTCCCATGCTAAGAATTTGGTTTTGCTTACGAGCGAGTCTTGAATTGATGGCGCATTTCATGGATATTACAATACGCGACTTGATGAGGTTTTCATTTCTGTGCTTCGGTCCTTTCTCATCCTTGCTGACAAATTATGACCGACATGAGTGTTCTTAAATCAAATCTAAGCATCTCTCCTTTGATATATGGTTTGAAACGATGGGAAAAAACGAAGGTGGAAGAAAACAAGATTCTGGGTTAATTTGCATTCTTCTGAGAGGTTGGAAGTCAGCACAATGAAGCTTAAGGCTCAATTGCTCCGTCTCAGGGTGACTGAGTGCAGGCCTTACTATTAACTGGCTTTGGGTACCATGTCCTGAATTTTAACTTTTCCACATGCTTTGAAAATTCTCAGCCATGAAAAATTAATTAGAATATTTGAGTTTGCCACCTCAGCAGGCTTTCAAGAAGAGCCTCTCTAAAACCGCCTCCACGATTGTGCAGCCAAAAGTTTCTGGCAAATGCGTGAATTTGGATGGCTTTTTCCTTTGGCCTAACTTCTAAAATAAGTACCGGTATTATTATTATTATTTTTATCCAGCAGATGTAACTGAGTTATTTCAATAAAGTGCAGCTTCCCAGAAAAGGGAAAAAAAGAAAGAAAATACTATCATCTTCAAAGTTTTCACTGTGTTATTATGGTGCCCTATAAAACCTGGAAGCTGGAAGCAACAGTCCTCAGAATTGCAGAATGGAGACCTTCTTTCTGATCTAAGTGGCTTTTAATATTTTTAGCTTTAGCATGGCTTTAGAAATGGGATTTGAAACCAAGAGAACAAAGGATTAAACCCAGCAGAGGTGGGTTCCTACCAGTTTGCACCTATTCGGTAGAACCGCTTCGTCAAATCTACCAAACCGGTTAGAAGAGGTTCCACCGGTGGACCCGGAAAGCAGGCCACACCTACAGAAGAGGTTCCAATTTTTTTTGAAACCCACCACTGGTCCTTGGATATGATTATTCTACACTATCATGCTCACATTTATAAAACTCAGTGCCTCTGCGAAAGGTAAGGATGACTACTGCGTTTGTGGTGCAATCAGAACATGCCGTGTGTTGAAGTTGTTTTAATGCAAACCAAAGATGCCTTTTAAAAAGCAAGTTTACATCATATTCTTATGCATGCCAGTGCTGTGTGTGAGGTAATTTAAGGTGGTTCTGACAAGTGTCATCGGCATCTTCATATCCAGTCACATGGGGCGGCAAGCCACTCCCATCCAGTCACATGGGCGGCAAGCCACTCCCACAAAGGAAGCCACACCCACAGAGTAGGTTCGAACAATTTTTGAAATCCACCACTGAAACCCAGGTTGGCCTAGTGGTGAAAGTGCTGGCTAGGAACCAGGAGATTGTGAGTTCTAGTCCCCCCACATTAGGCATGAAAGCCAGCTGGGTGAGTCATGGCCAATCACCGGGAGACTGAGTTCTAGTCCCACCTTAGGCATGAAAGCTGGCTATGGCTAGGCACGGGTCTGCAACCTTAAACACTCAAAGAGCCATTTGGACCTGTTTCCCACTGAAAAGAAAACACCGGGAGCCACAAAACCTGAGTGGGCGTGGCCAACTTGACATCACTCACTCCCACCCAGTCACATGACCCACCCAGCCACTCCTATCCTGGTTTTGTGGCTCCCGGTGTTTTCTGTGGGAAATGGGTATCTCTCTGTGTGTGTCTCTCCCTTTCCCTCTCCCTCTCATCTCAGGCCAGGTGAGGAGTGACTGGAAAGGGAGAGTGAGGGGTGGGGCCAGCCAGTGATGGATTCAGCTGACAGGGAGCCACAGCAAGGGGATGAAAGAGCCGCATGTGGCTCCTAAGCCGCCGGTTGCTGAGACCCGGACTAGGTGATAGAGCCAAGTTTATTTAAAGCAGCTGTGTTTCAGAATTGTGCAGCTGCTTTAATGAGTCACTGACAGGTGCTCCATTTTGGGGGAAGTAAATCTGAAGCATTGCATTACCGCTAAACAATTAACACTAGGCTGGTTCTTGTCTAAGGGGAAACGTCTTGTGCTGAGATACCTACACACTTCAAAGAGTTTTCCTGTGTTAATGGAAGCCATTTAGTTAGTCATTACATCCTTGCTAGCTTCCTTGAGCAAACATTTACTTCTTTTTATCTAGCAAAAGCAAATCTTTACTTAGGTATGAGGCCTGTTAACAGCTTTCTTACTTCCGTAAGAATTATCCTGCGGGAGACAATAGTAGACAGAACAGCAAGAGTTGCAAAATGATCTGAGCATGTCAGAGTTTGGCCAATCACTGCTATTATAATAGCAATAGCAATAGCAGTTAGACTTATATACTGCTTCATATGGCTTTCAGCCCTCTCTAAGCGGTTTACAGAGTCAGCATATTGCCCCCAACAACAATCCGGGTCCTCATTTTACCCACCTCGGAAGGATGGAAGGCTGAGTCAACCCTGAACCGGTGAGATTTGAACAGCCGAACTGCAGAACTGCAGTCAGCTAAAGTAGCCTGCAGTGCTGCATTTAACCACTGCACCACCTCGGCTCTTAATAATTCTCCAGCCTCCTTGGTTTCCCACATTTGGCTGACATTTTCCCCAAAGGAGGACCTAATGAAGGGGGTCTTTTTCTGACTGACCAACAGAGATACCAGATTATTTCCAGAAAAATCACACTCATAGTGAGCCACCAGTACAATAGTACTTAGACTTATATACCACTTCAAAGTGCTTTACAGTGCTCTCTAAGCAGTTTACAGAGTAGCAATAGCAATAGCAGTAGACTTATATACCGCTTCATAGGCCTTTCAGGCCTCTCTAAGCGGTTTACAGAGAGTCAGCATATTGCCCCCAACAATCTGGGTCCTCATTTTACCCACCTCGGAAGGATGGAAGGCTGAGTCAACCCTGAGCCGGTGAGATTTGAACCGCTGACCTGCTGATCTAGCAGTAGCCTGCAGTGCTGCATTTAACCACTGCGCCACCTTGGCTCTTTTGGACATTGCCCCCAATAATCTGGATCCTCAATTTACCGACCTTGAAAAGCTGGGTCAATCTTGAGTCCCAACAGGATTGAACTCCTGGCAGTGGGCAGAGTTAAACTGCAATGCTGCATTCTAGGAAGGAAGGAAGGAAGGAAGGAAGAAAGGAAGGGAGGGAGGGAGGGAGGGAAAGCCTGGTGCGCCAGTTGCGACCCTACCTGGATCGGGAGGCACTCACAACAGTCACTCGGGCCCTTGTGACCTCTAGGCTGGAATACTGCAATGTGCTCTACATGGGGCTGCCCTTGAAGAGCATCCGGCGACTTCAGCTGGTACAGAACGCGGCCGCGCGAGTGATTGTGGGTGCACCGCGGTTCACCCACATAACACCTATCCTCCGCGAGCTGCGCTGGCTACCTGTCGATCTCCGGGTGCGCTTCAAGGTGCTATTAGTCACTCATAAAGCCCTGCATGGTAGTGGATCTGGATACTTGAGAGACCGCCTCCTGCCAATCACCTCCCTGCGACCAATTAGATCACTCAGATTGGGCCTCCTCCGTATTCCATCGGCCAGCCAGTGCCGGCTGGCAACTACAAGGAGGAGGGCCTTCTCAGTAGTAGCCCCGACCCTTTGGAACGAACTCCCCGTGGAGATTCACCACCGTCCTGGCCTTCCGCACAGCCCTCAAGAACTGGCTAGCCCGTCAGGCCTGGGGACAAGGATAGTTACCCCTCCCAAATGATGAATGTATGTTGCTTATTACTTTTATTATATGTGTCTATGTCATTGTTTGTACTTCCCCTCCCTGATTTTATGTGAGCCGCCCTGAGTCCCCTCAGGGAAAAGGGCGGCCTACAAATGTTAATAAAATCACAAAATCACAAATCACAAAAGCAATAGCAATATACTGTATTAGCTATACATGGTTCTATCAACAGATAGCAATAGCAATAGAATTTAGACTTATATACCACTTATATACCACTTCACAGTGCTTTCCAGTCCTCTGCAAGTGGTTTATAGAGTCAGCCTATTGCCCCCAACAATCTGGGTCCACATTTCGTCGACCTCGGAAGGACGGAAGGCTGAGCCAACCTTGAGCCTGGTGAGATTCGAACTGCCAAATTGCAGGCAGCCGGCAGGCAGCAGAAGTAGCTGCAGTACTGCACTCTAACCACTGCACCACCCCAGCTCTTCAACAATCATGGCGATTTGCTTAATGACCACTGCAAAAAAAAAAAAGGTCATTACAGCCATCACAAGTTGCAACCATGAGGGACAGCTTCTGTTACGGTTATAAGTCCCTGAAGATTATGGACTATTGATCCAGTGACATCAATTGGTATTGAATAAACACCTGAGAAAGGTGATGTTCTCCAGCTCTGAAGATACGATTGCTGAGAAGTTGCTTCTGGATTTAAAATCCGAAAGTGCAATTTCATTTCCTATCTCCCTCCCAGTGGCATCCCTGCCCAGCTGTTTCCCACAATCTGGGCCCTGTAGATTCACTGGGCTTCTCATTATTTCTACCCAGCGTGCTGTAGCTCGGTCTGTCGCATTGCCCAATTAAGCCGTCGAAGACAGCTGCCTCATTATTCTTCACAGGGGTGCTAGCTCTTAGCCTTATTTGCAGAACAGCATTTTTGTGGGAATTTTTAAGCAGAGGGACTCCACACCTGTTTTGCATTCAGATGGTCTCTACCCCAAAATCCAGACCCGAAAATAAATTCTGGAAACTTCCTGACACCATAGAGCAGGGATCAGCAATCTAGATCTGAAGCGGGCCACTTTTTCTGTCCTAAGGAACAGGCTTGTCCCTCCCCTAAATAATGAGTGGGGAGACAGATAGATAGATATTAAACTCTTCTCATCCAATTAAATATACTTAATATGATTTCTCTCCAGCTGTGCTTTCAGTAGGCCTATGCAAAGCTTCAAAAGTTTGCACACAAAAGATGTGTTAGAAAAGATGACAGCACAACAAATAGATCTAAAACCAGAATTATTATTACTAGGTGTACTACCAGGGAATTACAATAAAAGAATTACATACTTAATGTAATAACAGCAGCTAGAATCCCATATGCACAAAATTGGAAAAACGAAAATAAACCTGTAGATGAAAAAGATACTAAAGAAAATATTAGAATGTGCTGAATTGGGCAGGTTGACAATGGAACTTAAGGACAAAGAGGAAGCAGAGTATTGTTTAACAGGTACAAATCTTCTACAAATGGTTAGATAACAGGTGCAAAGATTAGTAACTTAGTAAGGAAAGAAGAAGCGGTGGCTCAGTGGCTAAGATTCTGAGTTTGTCAAACAGAGAGGTCAGTAGTTCAGTGGTTCGAATCCCTAGTGCCACATCACGGAGTGAGCTTCTGTTACTTGTCCCAGCTTCTGCTAACCTAGCAGTTCAAAAGCACGCAGAAAATGCAAGTAGAAAAATAGGTACCATCTTTGGGCGGAAGTTAACAGCATTCTGTGCGCCTTTTGCATCTAGTCACGCCAGTCACATGACCACGGAGACATCTTCGAATATCACTAGCTTTTCAGCTTTGAAACGGAGAATAGTATCACCCCCGAGAGTCAGGAACAACTAGCATATATGTGCGATGGGAACCTTTACCTTTACGTATGAAAATAATAGTTATAACTATGATGTACAATATTATGTATTTAAAAGCGACTACACTGTATAATTACGAGAATAATGGTTATAATTAGGGTGTATAAGACTATGTTTACTTAAAAAGGACTTGATACAGTCAGTACACTGTCACTGCAAAACTGGAAAACATGATGTATAATAAAGAAAAATGTAGAATAAAAATATTTTTAAAAAAAGGTTTGCGCACAACTTTGAAGATATTGCCGACGAAAGTGTTGAAGCCTTCCACCTCACACCCCAGAAAGTCAATTGGTTTTATTACAGGCCTCTTCTAATTGCTTGAGGTCCTGGATGAGACATGAGAATGATTTTAGGAGGAAAATGAAATTGTTCCTACCATGTGTACGACTTTGTTGAGCCAACAGTGACTTCCTTCTCCATACTAAATAATATCCTTTTCTCCCATTAAAAATGACAAATCTTATTGCAACATCTAGAAGCCTTTGGGAAGTTGCGTCCAATCCTCCAATGGACACTAGGCAGTAAATCTTTGGTAGGTAGATAAGAAGAACAGAGTTGGAAGGAACCTTAAAGGTCTTCTAGTCCAGTGTTTTTCAACCTTTTTTGTGCAAAGGCACACTTTTTTCATGAAAAAAATCACGAGGCACACCACCATTAGAAAATGTTAAAAAAATTTAACTCTGTGCCTATATTGACTATATATAAAGTAATTCTCCCACGGCACACCTTACACTATGTCACGGCACACTAGTGTGCCACGGCACAGTGGTTGAAAAACACTGGTGTAAAGTGTGCCGTGGGAAAAACACCCGCTGGGTGTTTTTGCCTCGGGACATCTCTGTGTCCCGAAAGTTGCTTTCGGGACACAGGGATGCCTCTATTAAGTCCCTGCGGCCCTGCGTTTACTTTAAAAACGCGGGGACCGCCGAGAGGTAGCGCACGCTACGTGTGTGTCTTTCTTCGATTCCTGCCAGAATATCAGCTTTGTGTTCAGAAAAACAGGCCCAGGTTTCACACTGAGTGTGAACAATTATAAAATAATTTCTTTTTGTTTATTTGATTCCTATTCAAGAGAATTACTTTATATATAGTCAATATAGGCACAGAGTTAAAAAATTTTAACATTTTCTAATGGTGGTGTGCCTCGTGAGCCAAGGTGGCGCAGTGGTTAAATGCAGCACTGCAGGCTACTGCTAGATCAGCAGGTCAGCGGTTCAAATCTCACCGGCTCAGGGTTGACTCAGCCTTCCATCCTTCCGAGGTGGGTAAAATGAGGACCCAGATTGTTGGGGGCAATATGCTGACTCTCTGTAAACCGCTTAGAGAGGCCTGAAAGGCCTATGAAGCGGTATATAAGTCTACTGCTATTGCTATTGCTATTGCTATTGCACAAAAAAAGTTGAAAAACACTGCTTTACACTATGTCGCGGCACACTAGTGCCGGCACTAGTGTTGAAAAACACTGCTTTACAGACTCATTGTTATTTGATAGATAATTATGAATTAAAGCAAACAAGGATTGTTACAAATGAAAGAATATTAATGATAATCTGAACACATAATGCTCAATGACAGCAAAATATTCAGTTATGTTTAATGTAAACCAGTGATGTTAATCCTAAGCTTAAGAATTGATGCACAAAAACTTGTAACCAAACGACATGCTTGATGAAATGGAGGAAAGTTGTTCTTTTTTCTTCTCTTTCTTTGTTTTGTATGTGTTGCTTTGTTTAAAAAGAATAAAAGTATATTTAAAAAAAAAACTTTCAGTTTTGGAGCATTCACAACAACTAGAGGCAAGTTGTTCCACTGGTTAATTGTTCTCACTGTCAGGAAATGCCTCCTTGGTTTTAGGTTGCTTCCTTGATTGTTTTCAAGCTATTGTTTCTTGTCCTGTCCTCAGGTGCTCTGGAGAATCTCTCTTCTTAGACATTGGGGCTTAGGTAGATAAAGGGACTTCCTGTATTCCTGATTGTTTTATGTGAAGTGCTTTTTAGTTTTCGCAACTTCCCTATCAGGCTTCGGGGGGACATGGATTGGACCTCAGTATCCTAAATACAAATAAACAATTTTATCTATAAAGTGGCATTGAATGACATGTGGGCTTGTATTCCTCCAAAGAATTAAGTTGAGACATTTTTCCAGTTTAAAAGCCAGGCATTTGCAATGTTTATTCCCTCTGCTCAATCAATCAATATCTACTTTGGTAAATGAAATGGGTATATGACAGGATGGGCTTGTTCTTGGCTGATTTAATTCTCTCACGGTGAGAATTCTTTGTTATACAACAATGGGTGATATATTCATTTCTTCAAAGGAGGATTAAGAGCAATGTCCTTACTGAACTAGATTAGATTGGTTCAGATTCCTACGGATTTAAACCAGATTCCTTTTATAACCACTTACTGTTATACAACACACATTTCCACCCCCCTAAAAAGGTATCTTTTATTCTTTTAAAGGGAGACTAAGAACAATGCTCAACTCTTGATCAGACTGTAACAAATAACCTCAGGCAGGGACCTGGGTTGACATTCCATTGCACACAATATTTTTAATGAAAAGATGAGATCCAAATTTAGCCTCTTAATTTGTACCCCATGCCCTTTACATGTTACTTCTTCCAGGAGCTTCAATCTTCTTACATTGTTTTAAACTTATAACTCCTTGCAAGTAAGCAACTAAGCAAGTAGATTTGCTTGGACACTTCTCTTTCTTTCTAAAAGCCGAGGCCGAGGTGGCGCAGTGGTTAAATGCAGCACTGCAGGCTACTTCAGCTGACTGCAGTTCTGCAGTTCGGCTGTTCAAATCTCACGGGCTCAAGGTTGACTCAGCCTTCCATCCTTCCGAGGTGGGTAAAATGAGGACCCGGATTGTTGTTGGGGGCGATATGCTGACTCTGTAAACCGCTGAGAGAGGGCTGAAAGTCCTATGAAGCGGTATATAAGTCTAACTGCTATTGCTATTGCTAAAATGCTAAATTTGGTTGTTGTTTTTATTTTTTTCACACCAGAAGAAGATTCAAAATTGGCATTCTCAGTCATGGTCCATGGTTGTATTTCACCACATAGGGACTTTCAAAAGGTGACTGGACTTTGTTTTTCCTTGAAGATGTTTCACTTCTCATCCAAGAAGCTTCCTCAGTTCTGACTGGATGGTGGAGGATGGAAGGATTTGTACTCCTGCGTCAGAAGTGTGCTGCTGATGGTTCGACTCGGCTCGGCTGAACTGGTAGTAATGGCGGCGGGAGGCTCCTCCCACCCGCCCGGACACTTCTGTGCATGTGCAGAAACTTCTGCACACGTGAAGAAGTGTCACGCGTGCTGATGTTCATGCGGGAGCGTGTCCGAACAAGTAGTAACAAAATTGGCAACCCACCACTGTCCTGCGTGTGTCCTCCACCATTCAGTCAGAACCGAAGAAGCTTCTTGGATCGAGAAGCGAAATGTTTTCAAGAAAAAACCCCAAGAAAGCCCAGTTGCCTCTTGAAAAAAAGCATGGCACGACAAAACCGCGGTCCACTAAAGCGCGCCCAATTAAAGCGCGTACCTGACATCATCAGCAGCGCAACAAATACGACCGCGGAGAAAAAAGGGCGCTTTAAAAAGCGCTTTTAAAGCAAGCCGATTCACGTAAAGGTAAGGGTTAGGTTTAGGGTTAGGGTTAGGGTTAGGTTTAGGGTTACGTTAAGCGTTAGGGTTAGGTTTAGGGTTAGGTTAATGGTTAGCGTTAGGTTTAGCGTTAGGTTAAGGGTTAGGTTTAGGGTTAGGTTTAGGGTTAGGTTAAGGGTTAGGTTTAGGGTTAGGTTTAGGGTTAGGTTTGGGGGGGTTAGGGTAAGGATTTCACGTTAATTTTAACTTTACCGCTCACAGCGTGATGTTTTCGTCGCGCTGTGATGACGTCAGGTACGGGCTTTCCTCGAGCGTGCTTTAGTCTACCGCGGTTTTGTGGTGGAACCGAAAAAAAGCACCTTTGGGACAACCATGACCTGGATGACTGAGAATGTCCAGAGACAATCTAGCCATTGTGTACATGTCTGCATTTGCATGGTGTTTTAGAAAGGCCCTTCCTTCTTCCTTAACTTTTGAATGTATTGAGTTTCAGGGTTAATTGTTTGAAAGGGGGGAAAAAGGAAAGAAAACGCCAACCGTAAAAATCTGTTCTCCTTGCCCTCTGGTTTTACACGCCTGCTCCCTAGTTGGTTGCAAAGAGGGGTTATGCTCTAAATGAAAGTCATAAAACAGGGCTGTGAAGGCCCAGCAAGAGTGACTTGCAAAAGAGAATGATGAAAGGTTTCACCTCTGAGATTTAAACAACTGAAAGCAATAAGAGGAAATGAGAACTTAAACCCTGGAAAATGACTACAAACGGCGTGTTGAATCCGGGAGCTTTTCTTTGGATTCTTTGGTTGGGTGTTTTTCGAGGCAAACAGATTAAGGGAATGTAAGGAAGCAAAATTGAGCAGAAATGACCTCCTGGCCTTTCTTGGGAACGTGCTTAAAGTTTAACTGGACTCTGGCTGTTGACCAGCCAAGAGGAGAATAAGTCAGGACAAGAATGCCTATAGGGCCTTTTGTAGCTGACTGCAGACACGGAAAGCTGTACTCTTGGGGAGCTAATGCATGTTTCCTGGGAGTTGCCCAATCATAAATGTTGGACACATTTCTCTTGTGACTTTCAGGGACAGGTTCAAAGTTGTTGCTGTGAAGGACGGGGTGGGATGAAGTAGAGTAGGTTACTGCAGTGTTTTTCAACCTTGGCCATTTGAAGATGTCTGGACTTCAACTCCCAGAATTCCCCAGCCAGCATTCGCTGGCTGGGGAATTCTGGGAGTTGAAGTCCAGACATCTTCAAGTGGCCAAGGTTGAGAAACACTGGGTTACTGTAGAGTAAGACATGTCCTGGTGTCTGCCATCTTCTCATGTTTCTAACAGCAGACTCCAATGCATGAAGGCTACAAAACAGACAGCGAAAAATGATGAGGGATCAGCAGAGATTTATAGAAGTGCCCTCTTTTCCCCCAGGTTCTTTAGAACAGGGGTGTCAAACTCAAACTTAAATCTGGCTGGTGGGATGGCCTGGAAATATCAAAGGACCAGCCTGTAGGGGCCTCTCCACACCCTGATGGGATGGACGCCTCCTGCAACATCCTGCTGGTAAATGGAGTACAGGGGGCTGTGCGCGGGTTCCCCTGTGCCCATTTTTGGCCTGGGTGACCTCCTGCAGGACTTTGCTGGCCAAAAATGGGCTGAATGGAGACCCCATGAGGCCCCCGCGTGGCCCATTTTCAGCCTGAGCAGCAGTCTCTCAGTCAAAAACAGGGGGGGGTCCTCATGCAGCCTGTTTTGGGCCAACTGATCCAGCCCTCAAAGAAATCCAGTTTGACACCCCTGCTTTAGAAGTAAGCAAATTTTGAAAGGCCACCTCACTTTTACCCACGGTTGTAAAGACTGTGCCTGCTCTGACAGTTATCAGCTGCCTTCAGAGTCAGACATCAGTGAGGCAGACGGACAGCTGAAGCCTGTTCCCAGTGTGCGCATGCACAGAATTGTCTGATGAAGGGAACAGCTAAAGAGCAGGGGTTGACTTGGGAGTGGACGATGAATGGCCCCTCCCAGAGGAAACAAAAGAGGAGCGAAAGGCGACTGGAGTTTGCAAGAGGCAATTAGTTCACTTAATTGGTTCGTGACTCTCCGAGACTCCTTGCCAAGTTTTGCAGTAGCAGTTAGACTTATATACCGCTTCATAGGGCTTTCAGCCCTCTCTAAGCAGTTTACAGAGTCAGCATATCACCCCCCACAGTCTGGGTCCTCATTTCACCCACCTCGGAAGGATGGAAGGCTGAGTCAACCTTGAGCCGGTGAGATTAGAAGCGCTGAACTGCAGATAACAGTAGCCTGCAGTACTGCACCCTAACCACTGCGCCACCTTGGCTCTTTGCAGATATCAGCCTGGCAGCTCTCCAAGCCAGAGAAGGTCTGTGACTGTAAATCCTCCCTTGAAAGACTTTGCTGGATGTGAATGAGCAGAATTCACAGTCAATTAATAAAAGGGGTTTTTGTCCGGACAAGGAGTTTGCGTCATGCTCTTGGGAAGCCTGGGTCAGAACACTAATATGCATAGCTGCCCAGAGTCTTTGGGAGTGGGTGATCATTGTAAATGCAATTCATGCAATAAATAAACAAGGTAACCAACTTTTCCCAGGCTTTCTTGAATCACATGCAGATCATGTGGTCGAGATCCTGAACTTGCCTCTGGGAATCCCGAGTTATTATTTCACCACGACCCCACTCAACAGGCTTAAATGTGCTACTCTTTCTCAACCTGAAAAACTGAAGGAGGCAGTTCTAATGGATGTGGCTTGCCTGAAAAATTGTATCTGGATTACACAAGTGAGTGCCAGTTGGGGATAGTAGTGAAGGCACTGAGCTAGAAACTGGGAGATTAGTCCTGCCTTAGGCACACGGAGCCAGTTCAGTAGCCTTGGGCCTGTCCTTCTCTCTCGGCCCTAGGAAGAAGAAGAAGAAGGACAAGGACAAACCATTTCTAAAACCCTGCCAAGAAAACTGCAGGGATTTGTCCTGGCAGTCAACACTGACCGGAAGGCATCAAAAAAAAAAAAAAAAGGGGGGGGGGGGAAGCCAGTGAAGAGTTCTGAACAATTTCTTGTTTTTATTAGAAATGTTGCAGTGAAAGTACATGGATACTTGCCCTGTCTTTCAATTGTATATTCATTTCTTCTGCAAAAAGCAAGTTCTGTTATTTGGTATGTGGTTTATTTTCTTATTTTTTTTACCCCTAATCCAATGAAACCAATGAAAATTAAAAACCCAAGCAAAATAGAAACATGGTCTGAATAGAAGCAATCTAATTTGTCCTTTGTTGTTGGGAGGCAAATAGAGGAGATTCCTTCCCTGTATTGCCTAGGCAACGACACTTCTCACATATTTCCCTCCTTGTGAATTGAAGCACTCCAGGATCATATGTCTCGGGTGCTGTGGTAGGTGCGTCTGAATGCGGTGTGCAATTCTCACAATCAAGGTCTTCCATAGAGCAGGAGCACCTAAGGTGAATCTCTATCTCCCCAGCCCTCCAAAAGCTGTTTCTTGCTCTGCACCACAAATTATAGTGCTGTATGTGAGAAAAAAGCAGAAGTTCTAGACTGCCTTAACAGAGGGATAGAATCAAGATCACATGAAGTGTTAATACCACTTTATAATGCCTTGGTAAGGCCACACCTGGAATACTGCATCCAGTTTTGGTTGCGACAATGTAAAAAAGATGGTATTGGACCTGGGTACTTGAGAGACCGCCTGCTGCCAATTACCTCCACTAGACCGATTAGATCCCACAGACTAGGCCTCCTCCGAATTCCATCCGCCGGCCAGTGTCGACTGGTGACTACCCAGAGGAGAGCCTTCTCTGTGGCTGCTCCGACCCTCTGGAACGAACTCCCCGTGGAGATTCAAACCCTCACCACCCTCCAGGCCTTCCGCAAAGCCCTTAAAACCTGGCTGTTCAGACAGGCCTGGGGATAAAGAGCTGTTGCCCCCGTCTCGAATGATATGACTGTCGTGTGTTTTAAATTATGCATTGTTATGTGTCGTTTTTAATTTTTGTCTGTATCCCCCTTCCCTGGTTTGAGTTGTGAGCCGCCCTGAGTCCCCTTCAGGGGAAAAGGGCGGCATATAAATATAATAAACAAACAAACAAACAATGTGGAGATTCTGGAAAGAGTGCAGAGAAGAGCAACAAAGAGGATTAAGGGACTGGAAGCTAAAACATACGATGAACGGTTGCTGGAATTGGTTACGTCTAGTTTGATGAAAAGAAGAACTAGGGATGATATGATATCAGGGTTCCAATCTCCCAGGGGCTGCCACAAAGAAGAGGGAGTCAAGCTTTTCTCCAAAGCACTTGAGGGCAGGACTAGAAACAATGGGTGGAAACTAATCAAGGAGAGAAGCAATCTAGAACTAAAGAGAAATTTCCTGACAGTTAGAACAATTAATCAGTGGAACAGCTTGCCTCCAGAGATTGTGAATGTTCAAACACTGGAAGTTTTAAAGAAGAGATTAGATAACCATTTGTCTGAAGTGGTGTAGGGTTTCCTGCCTAAGCTGGGGATTGGACTAGAAAACCTTCAAGGTCCCTTCCAACTCTGTCATTCTATTCTATTCAGAGGACTTGCTGGATGAATGTTCCTCTCCAAAGGAACCAAGGAAGTCTTGGGGTATCTTAAAGAGTAACATATATATGCCTTCAACTTGGATAAGAGAACTTCAGTTCTGCTTTCATGCCATGGTGACAATGTCACGTTTTTGTACTTTCAAAGTCCATGATTGTTTTTCCAGTTGGGAGAGATTCCAAACCTTCCCCATATGTCACCGCAGTTGAGCCACAACAGCATTTGGGCTTAGCACCGGGGTTGAGTCACAAAGGAGAACATTTTCAGAAAGCTCCAGCATGATGTCAACGTCACTGAACCCTGATTTATACATGTCCGTTCCTCTCTTGGCCCATTTCCCCATCATCCCGTGACATTTTACATCTTGAAATAGGTCATAATGCACCCAGGGTTAAATTTCCCTGTCATTTCTCATGCCGCGAGCATTTTTATGCAGAGTTAATTCATGCATTCGCACACAAGTCACCCCCGCCAAATCTACACTGAGCAATCACAAACGAAGTACTTATCAACTCCCTAGTGGTAACTGTGCTACTGCGAGAGCTTCTTGTAACTTTTATTGGTGCCAGACATGAAAGTGGGGAAAATACATGGCTAGCTGTTTTGAAGGACAGTCAGGGGGTAGAATTGAAGCCATTAGTGTTACAGTACCGACCCTAGTTAAGTACCACTTTGGAATGCGTCCTCGGGCTATTCCATAATTCCCCATTTAAGAGTCAACTGGAATCTTTTCCCACACGGATAAGTTCATTGAGAAAAGAAAAGAAAAACCGCTTACAAGACATTGTCATAATTCTTCCATTTCTCCCTTTAATCCAGAGTGACTGCTGGGAATGTTTAAGTACTTCCAGAAACATTTCACACTGAACTGGGCCGAATGCAAGAGACGGAGGTCACGTCTGGTGTCAAAAGATGGAAGGTGTAACATAGAATTTGGGAATGTTGAAGAAGAGTCCAGATTTGTTTGCCTGATTGACATCTGGACCACCATCCTGGATCTAAGGTGGCGGTATAAGATGACCATCTTTATTTCAGCTTTCTTGGGAAGCTGGTTCTTCTTTGGCCTTCTTTGGTATGTCGTGGCCTACATCCATCAAGATCTGCCAGAGTTCAGCCCTTCTATAAACCACACACCTTGTGTAGATAATATCAATGGCTTGACTTCAGCTTTCCTCTTCTCCCTGGAGACCCAGGTCACTATTGGCTATGGGTTCAGGTGTGTTACGGAACAATGTGCCACGGCAATTTTTCTTCTCATCTTTCAATCTATCCTAGGAGTGATCATCAACTCCTTCATGTGTGGGGCCATTCTGGCCAAAATCTCCAGACCCAAAAAGAGAGCGAAAACAATCACCTTTAGCAAAAATGCTGTGATTAGTAAACGAGGTGGAAAACTCTGTCTTCTCATCCGGGTGGCCAACCTTAGGAAAAGTCTGTTGATTGGAAGTCACATCTACGGCAAACTCCTGAAAACTACCATCACCCCTGAAGGAGAGACGATCATCTTGGATCAAGTCAACATCCATTTCATGGTTGACGCAGGCAACGAGAACCTTTTCTTCATCTGCCCCTTGACGATTTACCATGTCATCGACAAGCACAGTCCCTTCTTTCACATGTCAGCTGACACCCTCCTTCAACATGACTTCGAACTGGTGGTGTTTCTAGACGGGACCGTAGAATCGACCAGCGCGACTTGCCAAGTACGGACGTCGTACATTGCCGAAGAGGTCCTGTGGGGTTATCGCTTCGCCCCCATCGTTTCGAAGACCAAAGAAGGGAAGTACAGGGTGGATTTTCACAACTTCAGCAAAACGGTGGAAGTGGAAACTCCACATTGTGCGTTCTGCCTCTACAACGAGAAGGACGCCAAAGCCAAGGCAAAGATGGGATTTGACAACCCTGCCTTTGTGTCCCATGAAGTTAGTGAACCCAATGAGACAAAGATGTGACTTTATTGACCCGTGGGACTCATGTGTGTATGTGTGTGTGTGTGTCTATGTGTGCTTACTTTTTGATTTTCCTGAGATGTGCCAAGAATACCTAATGGTTTTCTGTTGGGGGGGAAAAAATGAACTGGTTTCTTTTGTTGATCATAAGCAACCAGAAAAGACTATGAAGTAGTAATTCCCCCAATATCATAAAATTTGGGACACGATGGCTCAGTGGCTAATACACTGAGCTTGTCGATCAGAAAGGTCGGCAGTTTTGCGGTTTGAATCCCTAGCGCCGCGTAACAGAATGAGCTCCCGTTACTTGTCCCAGCTTCTGCCAACCTAGCAGTTCAAAAGCACGTAAAAATGCAAGTAGAAAAATAGGAACCACCTTTGGTGGGAAGGGAACAGTATTCTGTGCACCTTTGGTGTTTAGTCATGCCGGCCACATGACCACGGAGACGTCTTCGGACAGCGCTGGCTCTTCGGCTTTTAAATGGAGATGAGCACTGTCTCCTAGAGTTGGGAACGACTAGCACATATGTACGATGGGAACCTTTACCTTTACTTTTACATAAAATGTGCCGATAGGTGTAGGGACTTACACTGTAATATTGGTTACCAAGAAAAAGATTCTATGTCTTGCACAATGGGGAGAAAGTGGAAAATATTTTTTTGGCTGGATAATAAGTGGATTTAAAATTAAATAATTATCATGACAGCACTACTGCATAAATGTAAATGTTTCCTTATGTGGAAAACTATATTCAGGATTCAGTCACAGTGGCTCTTAGTCGGTTTTGATTAATTTTTAAAAAATGGAAAGCAGAATTATACTTGGTTAGTCCTTGGCTGTGAAATGACCAGAAAACCTCTGGATTAGATTAGGAAATTAAAAAAAAAATCCAAAGAGGAAAGCAACAGCAAATTAATAAAATTATACGTCTCTCTCCTTGAAATCACCAAGAGAGATTCAAGTAAGATTTTACTTTATGATACAAACACACAGAAATTCAATGGCCCCGTGTTAAATAGGACAAAGGAGCGGTTACGGGAAACTAGGATTAAAATGTGGTTTACTTGTATTTCTGGTAAAATGATCTTAAAGGATTTGGGTCCCTTTCTGTGAGACAAGTGACTCAACAGTGATCATTGTAAGACTGTTTGGCTCTGATCCTCCTCCTCCTCCTCTTCCTCCTCCTCCTCCCCCTCTTCAAATCAGGGTTGATTCCTAATAAACTGCCTGGACAAATCCCCGTATTTTTCTTGGCAAGATTTCAGTAATGGCTTGCCATTGCCTACTTCCTAGAGCAGGAGGGAGGGGGGAGAAAGGGGGCAGAGAGAGGGCAGAGAGAGAGAGAGAGACAGAGACAGAGAGAGAGACAGAGAGAGAGACAGAGAGAGAGACACAGAGACAGAGACAGACAGACAGACAGACACACGCCCAAAGTCACCCAGCTAACTTTGTGCCAAAGGTAAGGCTAGAATTCACAGTCTCCCAGTTTCTAGACTGGGTGCCTCAACTACTTACTACACCAGACTGCCTCAGATTAACAGAGTTGGAAGGGACCTTATAGGTCATCTAGTCCAACCCCCCACTCAAGCAGGAGACCCTACACCATTTCTGACAAATGGCAGTCCAATCTCTTCTTGAAAGCCTCCAGTGATGAAGCTCCCACAACTTCCAAAGGGAACTTCTGTTCCATTGGTTGGTTGTTCTCATTGTCAGAAAGTTCCTCCTTATTTCTAGGTTGAATCTCTCCTTGATCACTTTCCATCCATTATTCCTTCTCTGGGTGCTTTGGAAAATAACTTGACTCCCTCCTCTCTGTGGTGGCCCCTCAAATATTGGAAGACTGCTATCATGTCTCCCCCGGTCCTTCTCTTCACTAAATTAGCCATGCCCAGTTCCTGCAACTGTTCATCGTATGTTTTGGTCTCCAGTCCCCTAATCATCCTGGTTGCTCTTCTCTTGCACTTTTTCTAGAGTCTCAACATCTTTTTTGTAGTGTGGTGACCAAAACTGGATGCAGGACTCTAGGTGTGGCCTTACATCTTTTGTATAATGCCCTGTGATCTGTTTTTCCCTTCCTCCCATGAGGGGACGGATCAGATACAAATAACGTGGCCTTCTGGGATTTTGTCAGGATGCAGCAAACAGAGCGACATATTCAAAGAAGCGTGGGAAGAGAAGAGGATGCAAATGCTCGGAAGGAAGTCAGGAGCTCCCAGGCTGCAACCTAATCTCTACCACTGAGTTCGGTTTTGCGTATTTAGCCCACGTGTTACAAGACAACTGGGAAGGCAGCATTCATTTGTCTCCTGTGGGTGTTTGCTGCAACCTTACCAATTAGATTCGTAGACGCCAGTTAAACAATTTAAAAGAGGATTGAGCAAGAAGAAATGTTAACTACCTTTTTCCTTCTGTCCCTCCCTCTCCCTCTCTTTATATCTCTCTCCTCTCTCTCTAATCTATTTGTGTCTGTCTGTCTATCTATCATCTATCCATCCATCCATTTCTATCATCTATGTCTATCAACTATATCTATATCTATCATCTGTCTATTATCTGCCTGCCTGCCTGCCTGCCTGCCTATATCTATCTATCTATCTATCTATCTATCTATCTATCTATCTATCTATCTATCTATCTATCTATCTCTATCTATCTATCTATCTATCTATCTATCTATTGTCTGTCTATCTATTGTCTGTCTGTCTATCTGTCTATCTATCTATCTATCTATCTATCTATCTATCTATCTATCTATCATCTATCTATCTATCATCTATCTATCTATCATCTATCTATCTATCTATCTATCTATCTATCTATCATATATCTATCTATCTATCTATCTATCTATCTTTTGTCTGTCTATCTATTGTCTGTCTGTCTATCTATCTGTCTATCTATCTATCTATCTATCATCTATCTATCTATCTATCTATCTATCTATCTATCTATCTATCATCTATCTATCAACTATCTATATCTATTATCTATGTCTATTACCTATCTGTCTATCATCTGTCTGTCTATCCATCTGTCTGTCTATCATCTCCCTCCCTCTCCCTCCCATCCTTCCTCCCCCCTCATCTACACACACACACACACACATGCACACACATGCACACACACATACACTCACACAGGTTTTGCAGTAATATGCAAATAAAACTAATAATTATTTCTCCACTCCCAGACCAAGACAGCAAGAGTAATGGGCATGTAGCAATTTAATAAACCCACATCAAAGGAGAGATTAGTGATTAATATTTCATACTTGTTTTATACCCACCTTGCAAGACTGAATTGCAGGCTTAATATGGATAGCAACCAGAGAGTGGGGGGAGGGGGCATTTTCCTCCATTTTTTTTCGCACCTTGTGGAAAATATTCTGGGTATGCAAATACACAGCTAACAATTTAAGGGCAGTTCAAGTGAATCTACAAACCAAACAGGATTTCCAAAAGAAACCAGTCTGTCACACTAAAGTGAAGAATCAAACGAGACACACAATTTAAACCAGGGGTCTCCAAACTTGGCAGCTTTAAGCCTTGGTGGACTTCAACTCCCAGAATTCCCCAGACAGCTGGCAGGGAAATTCTGGGAGATGAAGTCCACCAAGGCTTAAAGCTGCCAAGGTTGGAGACTCCTGATTTAAACCATTTCTCTCCGTCCACAGCAATGTCTCTTTCCTAATGCATTCAAACTGGATTGTGAAATGGCCCAGGTTTCGCCTGAAACACCCCCCCCCCAGCCCACACCCTTGGGTAATATCTCAGAAATGGTTGTTCTGTGCCATTTATCAATGGTTATTGCTAGCTTCAATATTTAACTGCTATCACCACCCAGCTAGAAAAGTAGCTCGGATATATTGCAAAGAATATTCACAAAATTAAAACATCTCCTCTTTCAAGGCTCAACCAGAGTGTTTCCCTGGCAGAGACTGCCCTCTTCAGGCCCAAAACTGTAATTTCACTCTCAAGTCGCTGTTACCCCTGGACACAATCCCTTCCTTATCTAACTAACCCCAACCCTAACCTGTATAAATGATGGTGATTTTCCTCACTAAACTGTAATAATTTCCAGGGCAAAGTATGTTCATTTTGGGGATAAATGATAATAAATTACAATTTAGGCCGTTTGTGATGAATTATGATTTCCCTGGACACATCGTAACTGCAGTCATTTTGGCAATTATAACAAATTGGGATTGTTTCCTGGATGAATTATAATGAATTAGGATGATTTATGGCATAAATTTAGAGGTTCAATTATGAGAATTTCTTGCACAAATGATAGTAGATTGGTGAGTGTTTAGCCACCAGTTCAGGAGAGATTCAACCTAAAAATAAGATAAATTTTCTTTTCTTTTCTTTTTTCTTTTTATAAATGTGTTTTTATTTTATTTTTTTCCATTTTCATTTCGTACAGTCACATATATACTGTGCATAACCAGGGCCATATAACATTAAACAATAAACACAGCCATTCCTCTTGTCAACAATACCCCCCAAAATAGAAACCCAATGTACCTCTTCGACCCTCCATACACCCTTTCTTTCGCCCCTCCAACTTTCCATCTTCCCTCCAACATTCCCCTCTACCCTACTTCCCCTCCCCCTCTACCACTCCTCTCTCCCAGTACACTCCCTTCCTCCCTTCCTTCTCACCCTCCCTCCCGTCCTCTCTCCCACCCTCTCTACCCCTCTTTCTTCTATCCCTCAACTCCTCCCTTCAGTGTATTTCTACTATCTGTTAATATATTCAGCTTGTCCTATTTTTACAGTGAAATTAAAGAGCAACAGTATACGAGTGCAGTCGCGTTACTTTAAAAAAAAGTAAAGATAAATTTTCTGACTGTTAGAGAGCAATCAACCCATGGAACAGAAATTGCCTTCGGAAGTTGTGGGAGTTTCATCACTGGAGGCTTTCAAGAAGAGACTGGACTGCCATCTTTCAGAAATGGTGTAGGGTCTCCTGCTTGGGTGGGGGGATTGGACTAGATGACCTACAAGGTCCCTTCCAACTCTTTTAATCTGTTAATCACTGAAATATCTTTCCCAGACTTCTTCTGGTATTTCAACTTTCAGAAACTATACTCAGCTTTTCCCTTAATTATTGAGACTAGAGTCTTCCCTCTCCTGTCCACCCAATTAAGTCTTCCAAATTTTGTGCCATGGCTTGAAATACGCATCTTCATATACCAAGCTGTGAACTTTAGATGTCCATCCTGGTTTTATTTTAGTCCCTTGACTCATAAGGATGCCGCGCTGCTTCGAGCTGATTAAAAACCCCTAGAGCTAACTGGAGATCTAAGAATAAGCCTAGAATATTTCCACGCAGTTCCGATTGATTGCCGCAGCAGGAAGTGCCTGTCAATCCAAAAATGATCTTGGTGGACCAGGAATGAGGGAAGATAAGCCTTCACCCAAAGAGTTCGGCATCTCAAGAACCATGAATAGAACTTCCTTTTTGTAGAGTGGAGGTTCTGAGCAGAAAGATATCAGTCCTCACTCAGGACAAAAAAAAAAGCAATCAGAGAAATACAGGATCCATTTAGAAAAGGTCCTGTAGAAAAATCTATTTCTGGGCTTGACACCCAAAGCCACGAAGCAAAAGTTCAGTTAGGAGGACAGGAGTAAATTTAATCTTCTAAAACAGGCAGCTGGGCAGTTGGAAGTCCCTTCTTCCTCCTTCTTTTTGGCAAGAGTCTTACTTTGTGAAGGAGGGGACAGCCATACTGGGCCCCATCCACTGAGGGGATTAATCTCAAATAAAGCTTGGTATTTAAAAGAATTGGGGGGGAGGAAGAGAAATAAATATTTTAGTTTAAGAAAATAGATGTAGTCGAATGATTATTCCAGTATTTTTTATTTCTCCCATGTAGTCCTATTTGTTTATTGGGCTTTGGACAAAGAGGAAGAATTATATTTAAAAGGGGGTGAAGGTCAAGAGAAGATTAATGCACATTAACTACTAGTGATAATTCTGGTATTTTGACAATTGTAAGAAATTGTTTTTCCTAATTTTCTCAAGTTTCTCTTCACCGTGAGAGAGAAAGATCTCCTTCTCCTTCTCCTCCCATATGACCGATTAGATCTCACAGGTTAGGTCTTCTCCGGATCCCATCTGCCAGCCAATGTCGGCTGGCGACTCCCCGGGGGAGAGCCTTCTCTGTCGCAGCTCCAGCCCTCTGGAATGACCTCCCCGTGGAGATCTGGACCCTTACTACCCTCCCGGCCTTCCGCAAAGCCGTTAAGTCCTGGCTGCTCCAGCAGGCCGCGGGGCTTTCGAAATATCCAGCCCCACGGAAACTGTGACTGTTGTGTATTTAAAGTGTTGTTTTGTTTATTTATCCCCTTCCCTTGTTTATTGTAAGCCGCCCGGAGTCCTTCGGGAGTGGGCGGCATACAAGACCAATAAACTCAAATTCAAACTCAAACTCCTCCTCCTCCTTCTCCCTCCTCTTCCTCCTCTTGTTCTTTTCCTCTTCTGCTTCCTCTTCCTCCTTCCCCTCCTTCTTCCTCTTCCTCCTCTTCCTCTTCTTTTTCACCTTCCTTCCTCCTCCTCCTCCTCCTCCTCCTCCTCCTCCTCCTCCTCCTCCTCCTCCTCCTCCTCCTCCTCTCTTTCACATTTGTCTGCTTGTTTTTTCTTAGCTAATTTTATTATTAAGAACTGTATGGGTGCTGTCTCTTGTGATGTTTCTTTCCATCATTTCGATGGCGCCATTTTTGGCCCTAAATCCTAATGAGGAGGGAGAGGAGATTTCTGGAAGGAATTCTTGAGATTAAATGGACTTGTCAGAAGTCTGGAAGGCTGCTAAAAAGATGTGGTGGTATCCCTAAGCTATCCTTCACAAAGAAGCAACCAAATAGCACACCCAACTTTTATTGAAGTTAAGAAATCAACAACCTTTAGTGATTTACCCTCAGCTAAGCTTGTATAGTTTGATTTACCTTATTGGCTTCCCATCTTTCAAGGTTTCAGATGAAGTTCTCTCTCAACCTCGGTTCCAGAAGATTTTGAACTGCAGTTCTTAAAGAATTGATGCATGCAAAGCACAGGAAGTTATGGGAATGTGAAGTGTGTCTTGTGAGTAAAAGCCATGGTGGCACAGTGGGTAGAATGCAGTACTGCAGACTCCTTCTGTTAGCTGCCGGCTGCCTGCAATTTGGCAGTTCAAATCTCACCAGGCTCAAAATTGACTCATCCTTCCATCCTTCCGAGGTAGGTAAAATGAGGACCCAGATTGTTGGGGGGCAAGAGGCTGACTCTCTAAAGGACTGTAAAAGCACTGTGACGCGGCATATAAGTCTATTGCTAAAAGAAATATATGGCTTAATTTTTTTTAACTTGCGATTATTACATTTATTTCTATGGGAACTCTTCAGCTCCACAATTTCACCTACTTTTATACTGTTTCCCTCAACATTTTGTAAAGGGAGGGACAATAGAAAAGCTAAACGAAAGAGACCACAATGGAGTTAAATCGAGGGAACTCAAGAAATATGTTTAAAGCTATAGAAATCATTTGTTTTTAAATGACCACACGGGGGCGCTCTTGGGTTAAAGAAAGAATATTAATAGGTTTGTTTCCATGATGAATTGGCCACTAGAGGGCGATTTCCTTTCCTTTAGGTGACAATCTAATAGTATTCTGCGTAGTTGCAAGAAGAAATACCTCTCTCTCTCTCTCTCTCTCTCTCTCTCTCTCTCTCTCTCTCTCTCTCTCTCTCTCTCTCTCTCTCTCTCTCTCTCTCTCTCTCTCTCTCTCTCTCTCTCTCTCTCTCTCTCTCTCTCTCTCTCTCTCTCTCTCTCTCTCTCTCTCTCTCTCTCTCTCTCTCTCTCTCACACACACACACACACACACACACAGAAAACCCCTGTATGAACTTTTAACTTTAATTCAAGGAAAAAACCATTTAGTTCATTATTTTTCACATTTTAGGTCACCTTGGTCTTCAGCTGAACAAGACACTTTAAGGGAAACAAGCCTTGAGGTTATTCTATCACCTTCCTTCCTTCCTTCCTTCCTTCCTTCCTTCCTGCCTGCCTGCCTGCCTGCCTGCCTGCCTGCCTACCTATCTACTATCTATCTATCTATCTATCTATCTATCTATCTCTCTCTCTCTCTCTCTCTTCTCTCTCTCTCTCTCTCTCTATCTCTATCTCTATCTCTATCTCTATCTCTATCCATCCATCCATCCATCCATCCATCCATCCATCCATCCATCCATCCACCTATCTATATCTAACATATATTTATCATCTCTATCTTCATCCACCCATACCTCACTCCATTTATAACTATCTATCATCTCTATCTCCATCCATCCATCCATCCATTTCTATTATCTATCTATCTATCTATCTATCTATCTATCTATCTATCTATCTATCTATCTATCTATCTATCTATCTATCTATCTATCTATCTCTTCTCTTCATCATCTATCATCTCTATCTCCCTCCCTCCCTCCATCCATCCATTGTATAAATATAAAAAGTGTACAAAAATATCCTTAGGAAACTTTTTTTTAAAAAATGGCTTTATAAATGCACTTATTTTCCATCAACAGCTGCACATTCTAGGAAGTGTTCAAGACAATGTATTTAGCATCACAAAAGGTTTATTGCTGTTGTGTTAGTCCTGCTTTTTAAAATTACATAATGGTATAAGGTACCACTTGGGAAAGACTTAATATGCTATGGTTACAGATGGAATCAGGATATTGAAGGTCCTAATTTTGACTGCTGTAAAGACATTTTTCTTCCCCATCTCAGCTGGACTCCCAAACTCTCTAAACAGATCTCCCCCTTTCCTCTTGTCAGGTGGTATTTATGGATCAGTGCAGATTTTCCAGGAAACGTCCTACAATTTAAGATTCCAAGACCATTTTAGAGTCCATAATGCATCTAATGCAAATTCTCTCTTAGGTTTTGCAATACCCAACACTTTTTTCTTCTTTTGCATATTTTTGGATTCATCCTCAAATATGAGGTGAGAAACAACAATTAAATTAATTGAAAAGGGGACTGAGATGATATTTTAATTACCTGGAGTAACTTAGAACATACTATAGACTTGTGGTCTCTATATGATAGACTTGTGGTTCAAGTAAGCATTTATTTTCTTCCAGAGAAGTTTGAAAACAGAATGCTGATAGGGTTCAAAATACACATTTGAACCCTCTTCTCAAGGATCAATTGCCAGATTTTTCCGGAGTTATTTGTGCCAGTTAATCAATATAAAACCAATACAGCTTTGTAAAAGATAAAGGTTCCCCTCGCATATATGTACTAGTCATTTCTGGCTCTAGGGGGCAGTGCTCATCTCTGTTCCAAAGCCGAAGAGCCAGCGCCGTCTGAAAACATCTCCGTGGTCATGTGGCCTGCATGACTAAACGCCAAAGGCGCATGGAATGCTGTTACCTTCCCACCAAAGGTGGTTCCTATTTTTCTACTTGCATTTTTTACATGCTTTCAAGCTGCTAGGTTGGCAAAAGCTGGGTCAAGGTACAGGAGCTCACTCCGTTATGTGGCGCTAGGGATTCGAACCGCCAAACTGCTGACCTTTCCAATCGACAAGCTCAGCGTCTTAGCCACTGAGCCACCGCTTTGTAATAGATCTTCCTTCCAAGTTTTGGGATGAAGCCATCAGTTTGTTTCCAAATGGAGCCTGTAGTTTTTTCCAACAGACACATTAGATGTGCTTCTTTTTTTTTTAAGACTTTATTTTTTTAGCAAAACAAAAAATAATAATAATAACCAAAAAAAAGCTGCAACCCAAATGTACAGATTAAAAAGATGTACAAAAATGGATTTGATAGTTTAAAAAAACAAAACAACAACCACAACTGCATTTGTGACCGAGGTCAACTCGTTTTCAGTTTTCATCAATACTGCGAGATATAGGTTAAAAACATAACTCTACATAATTTATACAGTAAGTTGCCCTCTGACTTCGTTGACCTCTTCGGTAGCGGACTGACAAACGCACAGCGTTCGTGAATCGGTAATGTTTATTTTGCAATTCCCCCAACTTTGTTGAAGTTGGTGGAGTTGCTGTCATTTTATATTAGTTCCATTTTGCATTCTTCAGAATAGCTGTCCTCAATGCATTATACCTTCCTGTTTTTATTTTTTTTCCTGGTGCTTCCAGAGATATTAACAAAAGCATGTGACTCAATGCACATTCTTGTAAAGTCCTTTCAATGCCCTTAGCTGCTTTAAAATATACATATTTACTTATATCTCATTCTCTTTTCTTTCCAGTTGAGTGAAAAAACAACAGCAACAACAATCCAAGCCTTCATTGGCCTTAAAAACTAAAATTCCAGTTGATTATCTGCAAACCGGGTCTTCAAAATTTGTGAATTTTCTTCAGCACATTTCAAAACAGGGAGGAAAGAAAAAAAAAACCCACCATGATTTCCCATTAGTTTTGGAAGAAACATTCATGTTCTAAAAGTCATACTTATTTTTTTCGAAAGAAGCTTTTTGGCTTTAACAATACTCCGTCTACAAGTTCTCGGGTGATAACTCACTGCAGAAACTCTTAAAGCAGGTCCTATAAACGAGAAAAGCTTTGAACCCCAAAAAGGAAAGGCAGGATACTGGCCCACTGGAGAACTCAGCTGTTCCTCTGAGACAGAGGAAGCAGAGTTAGAAAAATAAAAAAAAGGTTTATTCCAATAAAAATTACAATAGAAAATAACAATATTAATATCCAGGTTTTTTTTAAAGCTTTCTCCCCAAAGGTATAGATATATAAAAAAGTCCCGAGGTTTTCAAGAATGGAAGAAAACATCCAATCGAAACAAGAAATGCCAGCAAAAGTGAAAAGCACCTAGTAGTAGCTGCCTAGGTGTGAGGGCATGTGAGAATTAGCATGGCGGGGGACGTTGGGATTCGGATAAATACTTCCAGTAGGAGAAGTCCAGTAAGGGGAAGCCGCCCCAAAGAAACTAGAGGAAGTGACGGGCATAGAGGATGGATGTGGAGGGACGAAGTTCATTTTCTGCTGGTGGCCGTGGTAGGAAGGCATGTAGGAGAGATCCGAAGGGTATTTGTACATTGACGATTCGGTCGGGTGAGGCTGGAGGGCTTGCGCGATGCCGTGAAAGTCAAATTTGTAAGCGTATCTCTTGCCGTGCACTTTGGTCATAATGTTCTTGTCGTAGTAATATCGGAGGGCTCGGCTCAACTTGTCGTAATTCATGTTGGGCTTGCTTTTGCGTTCTCCCCAGCGCCTGGCCACCTCATCGGGGTCGGTCATCTTGAACTCCCCATTGGTTCCTTCCCACGTAATGCAGCTGGCGTTGGAGCTGTCCGACAGCAACTCAAGGAGGAATTGCCACAGTTGGATCTGTCCACTCCCTATGAGAGAGAGGGAGAGAGAGAGAGAGGGAGAGAGAAAGAGAGGAAGAGAGAGAGAGAGGGAGAGAGAGATGAGACAGAGAGATAGAGAGAGGGGGAGGGAGAGATGAGACAGAAAGAGAGAGAAAGAGATGGAGAGAGGGGGAGATAAGAGAGAGAGAGAAAGAGAGGGAGAGAGAGATGAGAGAGAGAGGGAGAGAGGGGAGAGAAATGAGACACAAAGAGAGAAAAAGATGGAGAGAGAGAGGGAGAGAGAGATGAGAGACCGAGCGAGAGGGAATGAGAGATGAGAGAAAGAGAAAAGGAGAGAGAGAGATGAGAGAGAGGGGGAGAGAGAGAGGGAGAGAGAAATGAGAGAGAGAAAGAGAGGGAGAGAGAGATGAGAGAGAGAAAGAGAGTGAGATGAGAGAGAGATGAGGGATTAGGGATGAGAGAAAGAGAAAAGGAGAGAGATGAGAGAGAGAGAGAGAGGAGGGAGAGAGAAAGAGAGGGAAAGAGAGAGATGAGAGAGAGAAAGAGAGGGAGATGAGAGAGAGATGAGAGATGAGAGAAAGAGAAAAGGAGAGAGAGATGAGAGAGAGACAGAGAGAGAGGGAGGGAGGGAGAGAGAGATGAGAGAAAGAGAAAGAGAGGAACATGAGAGAGATGAGAGATGAGAGAAAGAGAAAGAGAAAAGGAGAGAGAGATGAGAGAGAGAGAGAGATCGATTATACATTTCTCTTGACATTCACAGATCAGTCAAAATGTTACATCTGCCTGGTGTTAGACACATAGCCTTCTCAGTGGTGGCTCCAGAGCTCCATAAAAAGAAGTAAACTTTAAAAAAAGAATTTCAACTGTGTTTGCTTTTCAGTTTCTGTTTCACTTATGATGTTGCTGTAGCTTCTTTGTTTAAATAAATGACAAGGTGATCGTTTCAAATCTATTGCAAGAATTACTCTACATTTATTGACTTCGTATATACTGAGAGTGAGGCAGATGACTTATCGCTTGGGCTAGGTTTGATTCAGGTGGACTTACCTGGGTTGGCTAAGCGGCTACTGGTGGGCCCTAAGATCTGATACGGATCTAAATTGGGAAAAGAACAGAGGATGAGATTTTGGAGAAATGTACAGCACAGAGACAGGCAAGCCATCAATGCATTTCTAGCTTGAATATAGTGTTACTCCCATTTTCTATATCAGCACCTGTGCTGTTATTCCTCAAGCAGAGTGCAGATGGTAGAGAACGAACCTCAACATTTCTGTACTAGAAACGTGGGAATCTGCTACCCAGACCTGTCCTCTCAATTGAGATCTAAGGGATGGTGTTTGTTTATAATAGTAGAGTGGCTACTTTAAAGCAGTGATGGCTAACCTTTTGGTCGCCAAGTGCCAAAAGCGCACATGTGCGCACCAGTGGTGGGTTTCAAATTTGTTTAGAACCTCTTCTGTAGGTGTGGCCTGCTTTGTGGGAGTGGCTTGCTGGCCATGTAACTGGGTGGGAGTGGCTTGCCGGCCATGTGACCGAGTGGGAGTGGCTTGGCAGTCATGTGACTGGGTGGGCATGGCCTACTTGTAAAATGTGGTGAAACTCACTTAACAACGCTCTTGCTTAGCAACCAAAATGTTGGCTCAGGAACTCTGGCATTTGAAGCACGCAAGTCTTAAAGCTGTCAAGTTAGAAGACCCTTGAACCCCTAACCCTTTAGAAAAAAAACCCCAGGGGTGTTCAAACTTGACAGCTTTAAGACTTGCGGACTTCAACTCCCAGAATTCCTCCTCTCGCTCTTCATCTTGATGATGTGCGGACGGGTGGAGGGTGAGAGCTGGAACCGGTTCTGAACGGCACTGTAGATTTGTGCAACCTCTTCTATAGAAGAGGTTAGAACTGGCAGGAACCCACTCCTGGTGCGCACCCATAATGCAATGCACACACGATCCCCCCTATGTACCCTTCCCCCATGCATGCATGCATGCCCTGCGTGTGCTCCACCCCTGCATGCGCACAAGACCCCCATGCCCCTGTGTACATACATGCAACCCCCACATGTGTACCCCTGCACATGTGCACACATTTCCCGCATGCATCCCGCCTCTTGCACATGCGCAGCAGAGACCTGAACACGAGCTGGATGGTGGGAGGCCCGCGCACATGCATGGTGGAGCTGAGCTGGTGCAACGGCTCACGCGCCAGCAGAGAGGGCTCTGTGTGCCCCCTGTGCCACAGGTTCACCATCATGGGTTTATAGTGTTAAAGATTCTCAAACTTAGTAAGTGAGACAACCCTTCGTAGATCTACGGAGGAGATTATTCCTTTCTGAGAAGGAACAATCTCAAGAAGCGTTTGGTTATAGCTTTTGTAGCTACCTGCTCTAGGTAATCCTCAACTTACAACAGTTCATTTTGTGACCACTCAAAGTTACAGCCCCCCCTGAAAATAAGTGACCCACAGCCGTTTGTCACACCTTTAGAAATGAATGTAATAAACTTGAACCAAGCCAAAGTGAAATTTCACCAGAAACAATTGGGAACTGCTCTATGCAAATAATAGTCAGGGGTGGGATTCAGTCGGTTCGGATCGGTTCTGGTGAACCGGTAGCTCTGACCATCATCTGAGAGGGAACCAGTTTGCTCCGATGATCAGGTTGGCTCACCTGCCTGTCCTTGTCCTTTACTGCCCTATATCCTCTCAGCTGATTAGGGTGGCAGAGCAGATTGGTGCGCCTCAACTCGGTTAGTCCCCAAGAAGTAACATAGAAAGTAAGTTTTGGTAAAATTGCGCATACGTGATCACTGAACCAGTTGTTAAATCGCCAGGATCCCACTACTGATAATAGTCACATAGCAAAGTGACCTTTCCCCCCTAAAATCAGGAGAAGTGTGTGCATTCCAGCACTATTACCTGGTTGGGGTCTTTGTTGTTCTCCATTTTTGCTTACATTTTGTGTCCCTCCTAGAGGAGGACCTAAAGAAGCAAAGAAGACACGTTAAGTTAGGAAAAAGAAGGAGCAGGATACAGCGGACACCAAACCAATAAGGATGTCCTTTAAATCCACCAACATTTATTCCTCCATTCTAAAAAGGGGTGAAGTTCGCTACACTCTTATCACACTCTTATTATCTCTATTTACTAACACACCCACCCAACCACCCATGATCCTTCAATTGGCATACAAAATGAAACTAGAATCTTTCCAATGTCCAAATTACAACAGCAAAAACTGTGTGTGTGTGTGTCTGTGTCTGTGTGTCTACGTCAATGTGTGTATATGAATAGCAATAGCATCTAGACTTATATACCGCTTCACAGTGCTTTACCACATTCTCTGAGCTGTTTACAGAGTCAGCACATTGCCCCCAGCAACCTGCGTCCTCGTTTTACTGACTTCAGGAGGATGGAAGGCTGAGTCAACTTTGATGCGGTCAGGATCGAACTCCTGGCAGTGAGCAGAGTCAGCCTGCAATACAGCCACAGCTCCATGTTGGAGAGTAAACCCTCAAAGCATCATGTCATACCGTTAGCAAAGCAATAGCAATAGCACTTACATACTGCTTTTCATAGCCCTTTCCAGACAGAGTCAGCCTCTTGCCCCCAACAATCTGGCTCCTCATTTTACCCACCTTGGAAGAATGGAAGGCTGAGTCAGCCTTGAGCCTGGTGAAATTTGAACTGCCAAATTGCAGGCAGCTGGCAGTCAGCAGAAGTAGCCTGCAGTACTGCACTCTAACCACCGCAGCTCTTAGTCTATAATTCTCAAGATCATTTAAGACAGTCCTGACCCCTGATGTTGAGAAAAGGGCGACATAAATACTACAACAAAAGACTCCAGTTTTTTTCCAACATGACAAGATGAGATTACAGGGCTCTCTTTATGAAACTTTAGTGAACTTTTCTATTCTTGAGAGAAGTCACAAAAGATCCAGAAAAAAAAACCGAACTGCCAAAGGAAAGATCTCCAGAGGACCTCTATTGCCATTTGATTTTGACCAATCAAGACCAGTGTAGACCCCTGTTTCTCAGCCATGGCAGCCTTAAGATGTGTGGACTACAACTCCCAGAATTCCATGCTTGCTGAGGAATTCTGGGAGTTGAAGTCCACAAAATTGTTGTGGTTGAGAAATACTGGTGTAGAACAGGGCTCTCCAACCTTGGCAACTTGAAGACTTGCGGACTTCAACTCCCAGAGTTCCTCAGCCAGCAAAGCCACTGAGCAAAGCTGGCTGAGGAACTCAGGGAGTTGAATCCACAAGTCTTAAAGTTGCCAAGGTTGGAGACCTCCCTGGTGTAGAAGATTAAATTAGTGTGGACAATAGTATGAGAATACAATCATTGATAAAAGTCTGTAGAGATTCTCAGTCATCCAGGACATGGTTGTCCCAAAGATACTTTTTCAGGAGGCAACTAGACGTTCTCCTTTTTTCTTGGAAGACATTTCACTTCTCATCCAAGAAGCCTCTCATTTCACTTCTTTATCCAAGAAGCTTCTTGGATGAGAAGTGAAACGTCTTCAGAGAAAAAAAACACAAGAAACTCCAGTTGCCTCCTGAAAAAGCACCTTTGGAACAATCATTGATGCCAACTTGGTGGTGGGATTCAGCCAGTTCGCACCTATTTGGGAGAACCAGTTGTTAACTTTCTAAGCAGTTTGGAGAACCAGTTGTTAGAAGAAATCTCATTTTGTTTTTTCCACTTCACAGGGCTAATCCTGTAAGGAAGACAGGAAGGAAACATCCTGGTGTTGTTTCTAGCCTAATCTTTATTGTCCTCGCTTATAGAAACTGCTTTTCCAGTTAACCCTATTACATTTTAACAGCTAAGACGAAGCGCCCATCAATGTGAGTGACGTTGAGTTGGCCACGACCACCCAGTCACATGACCATCAAGCCATGCCTACTCAGCTGGTCATTTGGGCAGAGAACCGGTTATTAAATTATTTGAATCCCACCACTGTGCCAACTACACAAAATGTTAAAACTTTAAAAGATGACTTCTCCTGAAAACCATCTCTCAGCCTATCAAGGCAAAAGGTATAGCACAGTAACTCACTTTTATTGTGGCTGGAATTCAGATTGTTACCCCATCCTGATCTTCGAACAGCATCGTAGGAGTTCTCTATTCATTATTAAAAGCAAACAAAAGAGAATAACGATTAATTGCAAATCATGACTTTTGATGCTTAACAACAATTGAGAACAACCTACAAGTCAAAGGCTTTACTTTTGTTAGAAAATCTACAGAAACCTATTTCATACGCCGTTGTGGCCTAGAATTCAGATATTGGTGTTGAAGGAGGAAGATTGTCATACAGAATGAGGGGCTGCCAACATCTCAGAGAAGTTAAATATTCATGATGGATTTTGGAATCAAGTACAAATGTGACAAACTAGAAGATAAATTTTGAAATAAATTTATTACAATCTAAGATAAATTAGAAGACCTAATTTTGTGAAGCTTCTTCTCCCGTAACATTGTGCTGCGAACTCAGGCATACAAAACCTTTGCCAGACCAATTCTTGAATACAGTTCCTCTGCCTGGAATCCACACTGTATATCGGACATCAATAGAATCGAGCGAGTCCAGAGGTATTTCACAAGAAGAGTCCTCCACTTCTCTACTCACAACAGAATCCATTATGCCACCAGGCTCGAAATTTTGGGCTTGGACAATGTGGAACTGCACCGCCTGTGGTCGGATCTAAGCTTAGTACACAAAATTGTCTGCTACAACATCCTACCTGTCAATGACTACTTCAGCTTCAACCACAATAATACACAGACAAACAATCGATACAAACTCAAGGTAAACTGCTCCAAACTAAATGCAGAAAATACGACTTCAGCAACAGAATGGTCAATGCCTGGAATGCACTACCTGACTCCGTTGATACATCCCTTAATCTTCACAGCTTCAACCCTAAACTGTCTACTGTGGACCTCACCCCATTCCTAAGAGGTGTATATAGGGAGCGTGCATAAGTGCAGCAGCATTCCTTCCGTCCCTGTCCTACTGTCCCCATTTTTGGGGACTCATTTCTTTTGTCCATGTCCATGTTTATACTTATACCTCTTATCTTGTACATGTTTGACAAGCTAAGTAAATAAAAATTAATTAATTAATTAAAAGACAAGATGTAACGGAGGGAAACTATTCAAGGAGAAACCCAACCTAGACCTAAGGAGAAATGACCTGCCTCCAGAAGTTGTGAGTGCTCCAACACTGGAGGTTTTTAAGAAGAACTTGAGCAACCATTTGACTAGAATAGTAAAGAGTTTCCTGCCTGAGCAGGAAAGGGTTGGACTAGTATAGCAATAGCAATAGCAGTTAGACTTATATACCACTTCATAGGGCTTTCAGCCGTCTCTAAGCGGTTTACAGAGTCAGCATATTGCCCCCAACAATCCGGGTCCTCACTTTACCCACCTCGGAAGGATGGAAGGCTGAGTCAACCCTGAGCCGGTGAGATTTGAAGTAGCCTGCAGTGCTGCATTTAACCACTGTGCCACCTCGGCTCTCTCCAAGGTCCCTTCCCTCTCTGTTATTCTGTTTTGTTCTGTTAACTACTGGCAGGAGATGCCAGTGAAACAGGCAGACGAACCAGGGACATGGTTTGTTTCAAAACAAACGGTTGGCATTGTTGCACCCGTCATAGACCACAAAACAGATGACATATTCCAACTATTACAAAACTTTTTCAAAATCATGGAGGCCATGCCAAGGGCGATTGTAAGATGACAGATCTTTCAGAGAAGTAACGTGTCCCAGAAGTAATGTGTCCCAGCTAGCAATAGAAGTACAAGGCAGCCATTGTCCTCAGAGCTTGCCTTGAGGGCTTTCTTCCTTATTTATTGATTTTATACACAGCCATCCAATTCAAGCAATATATGACTTGAGGTCATGCGCAAGAAAGATCACCCCTAACAAATGCAACCTAAAAAGTACAAGAGAGTGCTTAAAAGTCAACTAAGAGAGAAAGCAGCCACGTTCAACTCTACTGCGAGTCCTTTGGTTGTGACTCCATTCAACCTGACTTAAAGGACTTGGAAAAGGAATCAACTCAAAGTCAAGCTTTACTAATGTCCTTCTTAGGAGTGAACAGTCTTTTGAGACACTGTTTTAGGTTGGCATCTGGTTTGCTCCATCAAGAGAAATTGTGAATGCCCCAACACTGAAAGCTCTAAAGAAGAGGTTGGATAACCATTTGTCTGAAGTGATGTAGGGTTTCCTGCCTAAGCAGGGGGTTTGACTAGAAGACCTCCAAGGTGCCTTCCAACTATTCTATTCTATTCTATTCTATTCTATTCTATTCTATTCTATTCTATTCTAAACTCTATCCTATGATCCCGTTTCTCATATCGGTAAGAAAGATCCATGAATTATACAGATGGCCTCTGTTTGCAATAAATTTAAACCTGTGTAACATATATTCTGAAGTGCTGTTCATCATTTCATTCTCTCTCTTCCTGGTTGTCGTCATATTACCCTCCTCCCTAAACAGTTAGCTATCCTAGTCTAAAAGGAAATTGTGGGTATTTCATCACTGGAGGCTTTTAGGAAGAGACTGGACAGCCACTTGATAAGGTAAGGGCCTTCTGCTTGAGCAGGAGGGGGGGTTGGACTAGAAGACCTCCAAGGTCCCTTCCAACTCTATTCGGTATTAAGAGTTTTGTCCTGATATGTTTACCTACATGCAGACCTTATGGTTTTTGAATATCTCCAACCTAGCAATTGAGTACGCACACATACAACCTCCTCCCTCCCTCCCTCCCTCCCTCCCTCTCTCTCTCTCTGTCACACCACAAACACAATTTGTCTATTAAATAATCACAGACTGGACTGAATCCAAGGCCATTTCCCAAAATTTTGGAAGTTGAAGTCTACATATCTTAAAGTTGTCAAGGTTCCGAATCGCTGCTCTAGACAGTGGATCTGGAGCGTCTTCCTTAAGAAAGGGCAAGGCAGAGGAAGTAAGGGAGGGGAAGTAAGAGTAGGAGAGAGGGTAAGAAGGAGAAGGAGGGAGGAGGAGTGCGGGAAAGAGAGGGGAAGAAGAAAAGAGGAAGGAGAGGAGGAAAGAAGAAGGGAGAGAAGAGAGGTTGAGAAGAAGGAAGGAGTTGGGTTGTGGCAAAACAAGATGGAGGCATGGGGTGGCAAGAAAGTGACCCCAATTGTGTATTCTACACTTGTAAGAAGATAGTAATAAATATTAATAGTTAATAGACACATGTTAATACTATTTGCAAGAATGTATATTTGTGAGTGTACTTGAAAGTAAAAAAAAAAAAAAACCTTATACCTGAAGTGTCCTTTGAAAACAGTAGGTATTCTGGATTTTTTTTTTTTTTTTATTACAGAAGAGACGTTCCAGAGATATAGTGGCCAACCAGTTGCATTTAGGACAGGGGTGTCAAACAGGGTCATGTTCAGGCCATGCCCCCCTCCCCAGCTTTACGAATGGAGAAAAACGTCACGTGATGGCAATGTGACATCACGAGTTTGACACCGGTGACTTCGGATATTCACAAGTATGGTGTCAGGCCTGGAAGCCAATTTGGGCATTGGATCTTCAGACCTGCCACATTTAATCTCTGAAAAACTGGGAATGGGGGGACTGTATGGAGCTGGGGAGACATATGGAGCCATAACAACATTCCTTTCTCAGAGAATCAAGGACATCTTGCCCTGCACCTGGAGGGGTGTGACTGGGAGGCATCTCCAGTTGGGATGGTGCTTTGACCCTGGGATGGACATGTGGGTCCTGGGCAGGAATTTGGACTTTCTTTTGGGTGGATAAAACCTGGAAGCTTTCGGATTCGGCTTTTCCCATATGTGCAAATATCACATCTGTAATAAAATGGAACTCTGAGGAACTTCAAGCCTCAGAGTCTTCTTTCGTTGGGGGTGTTGCTTTAGAACCCTGATCCATGGATAGATATGTTATTGCCTGCTCCTTCAGGTGTGACATTTAAGATCTGCTGCCTATAATTCCAGAAATAACAATTAACCATCAAGCTTTGTAGCCTCTGACATCTTGAAGCTCTTTTTAAAACCATCTAAACTGTTGACTTGTTGCCACATCTGGAGGAGAATCTGTGGCTGCGAATTCTACCCTTTCCCTTATGGAAACGATGGAATGCAATGTTCCATCGAGTGAACAAGAAGTAACATTGAAAACGTAAGTGCAAATGAAATGGAATGGAAGAGGATTCCCTGAACGGAAAAGCCACAATGCTTTGCCTAAAATACCGTTCAGATGGATGATGGTGGCCTGCTGTATGGAGCTATACTTTGGATTAAGATTTTAATTTTTTTTTAAAGAAAAACATGGACATCTGGAAAATGTGCTTTGCTGGTGCATCTTTCCAAAGCATCAACAATAGTTGCTCAGATGAGCCAAGAATTTGCTTCCTTGCTATCTCCCCCTCCACTGCAAATGAATGCAATGTGTACAGCAGCACTACTGAAAACCTCCCCCTCCCTTCACTCTTGCACAATTGTACTTGAAACACAACGAGAGAAATTGAGCCAAGCAAACCATTCAAAGATTTGGCTTTTATTTAAGTTGCTTGATCTGTGGATAATAATAATAATAATGCTGCTGCACTCATGACTTGATCCTCAGCAGTTCCAAGAGGGCCTTCCCTCTTCCTGGTTTAGCCTAGGAAGTGAAACAAAGCTATCCTTAATTTCAACAACATTCTCTACAAAGTGTCTATGGAGATTCTCAATCATCCAGGTCATGGTTATCCCAAAGGTGGTTTTTCAAAAAGGTAACTGGACTTTCTTGCAGGTTTTTTTTTTTTTGTTTGAAAATGTTCGCTTCATATCCAAAAGAGCCCACTGTAAAAAGCATTGCCAAAAAGGCATTAAGAGTTCTTAACCTAATTTTGTGAAGCTTCTTCTCTGGCAACATTGTATTGCTAACTAGGGCATACAAAACCTTTGCCAGACCAATTCTCGAATACAGTTTGCTTGCCTGGAACCCACACTGTATATCGGACATTAACACAATTGAGCCGGTCCAGAGGTATTTCACGAGAAGAGTCCTCCACTCCTCTGCTCACAATAGAATCCCTTATGCCACCAGGTTTGAAATTTTGGGCTTGGGCAACCTGGAACTGCACCGCCAATGGTCTGACCTAAGCATAGTGTGCAAAATTCTCTGCTACAATGTCCTACCTGTCAATGACTTCTTCAGCTTCAACCACAACAATACATAGGCTAACCATCGATACAAACTCAAGGTTAATTGCTCCAAACTAGATTGCAGAAAATACAACTTCAGCAACAGAGTGGTCAACGCCTGGAATTGATTCTGTTGATACCTGATTCTGTTGTTACATCCTCAAACCCCCACAGCTTCAACCTCACACTGTCTACCGTGGACCTCACCCCATTCCTAAGAGGTCCGTAAAGGGGGCGTGCATAAGCGCACCAGCGTGCCTAGTGTCTTACTGTCTCCATTCATCTTGTTATCTTGTACATGTTTGACAAACAAACAAACAAACAAACAAACAAACAGAAAGCTTGTTCAGAACTGAGGATGGTGATGGATGAGAAGCAAAACTCATCAAAGACACAACTAAGAAAGTTCAGATGCCTTTTGGAAAAAGCATCTTTGGGGCTCTCTAGAAAATGTTGTTTTAAGCTATGAGCTCTATTATGTATTGCAAGTCACAAGACATAAAGAACAGAGGGTCAACTTATTGTCCAAAGCCCCTGAAGGGAGAATGAGAGACCGCCTATTGCCAATTACCTCCACTAGGCCAATAAGATCCCATAGATTAGGCCTCCTCCGAATTCCATCAGCCGGTCAATGTCGACTGGCAACTACCCGGAGGAGAGCCTTCTCGGTGGCTGCTCCGACCCTCTGGAACGAACTCCCCGTGGAGATTCGTACCCTCACCACCCTCCAGACCTTCCACGTAGCCCTTAAAACCTGGCTGTCCCGACAGGCCTGGGGCTAAAGACTTTAACCCCACTCGAATAGTATGACTGTTGTGCTTTTTAATGATGTATTGTCTTCATGTTTGTAACTTGTTTGTCCTCCCCCCCCCCTGAATTGTGAGCCGCCCTGAGTCCCCTCAGGGAAAAGGGTGGCATACAAATAAAGTAATTAAAAAAAATGAGAAGCAATGGATTGAAACTAATCAAGGAGAGAACCAACCTAGAAATAAGGAGAAATTAATTAGTGAAACAGCTTGCTTTTAGAAGTTGTGAACGCTCCAACACTGGAGATTTTAAAGAAGAGATTGGACAACCATTTGTCTGGAATGGTATAAAGTCTGCTGCTTGAGCAGGGGGTTGGACTAGAAGACCACCAAGGTCCCTTCCAATTCTGTGATTCTGTCACAAACTAAATTCCATAGAGTCATTAATTTGCAAGAAAGTTTTGGAGCCCCGCTGGAATGGCAGGAAGTATCAGGGGTTGATTAGCCTTCTAGCATACGATCCTTTTGTAAAAAGCCAAGTCCATCATAGAAACCTTTTAGTAAACACGTCCCTCAACGGATGGATGTCAATAATCCAAATATGCACCGAGTTTCCAAAAAGGTTGCCCAATAACTTTTGCTGGCCATCACCTTTAGGCCTGCAAGTGTATGCTATAAAACCAGTAGTCACCAACTGGTGGTCTATGGAGCACTGGTGGTCCGAAAGAAAATTTTGGTGGTCCGCAGAAAAAATATTTGCATTTTTTAATATTGCACTAAATCAGGGGTTGTCAAACTACGGCCCCTGGGCCAGATACGTGCAATGAATGTTTGTGTTGCTGTAGAGAATCTCCCCCTTCGGGGTCTTTTTGTGTGAGTTGGAGGGGGGCAGGAATTCCGACTCGGGGTCTACTTCAGCCTCCTGGTGCGGGGCTTTGGGTGAAGGCTGGAGGGAAGCACGGCTGGTGGTGAAGAGCCAGAGGGCCTCGTTCCAGTGGGGCTGCATCATGGCCTGGAACTGGCTGACCATCTCAGCCCGCTAAGCCTCCAGGCGCCGGTACCTGGCCTTGAACTCCCACAGGTCTCCCCTCTGCTTGGGAAGCCATATGCTCATAGTCCTTGGTGAGGTGCTTCTACTGAGCCTCCTTCTTGGTCAAATCCAATTTGAACTAAGCTTTTTCTCATGGCGGCTGCTTAGTTCCAACAACTATTTCCTGTTGGGGCCTTAAGGAGCCCTAAGGAGCCCGGGCGGGGAGAGAGGAGTGGCTGGGAGGGGAGGGGCGAGTAGAGGCTGGCAAGGTTCCCCTCAATGTGAGTGACATCGAGTTGGCCACGCCCATCCAGTTGCATGACCCCCTAGCCACGACCACCCAGCTGATCATTAGGCAGATCATATTAGTGGTCTGTAGAATTTAAAATTATGAATTCAGTGGTCCCTGAGGTCCGAAAGGTTGGCGACCCCTGCTATCAACAGATCCCTGAATGAGACCCTTGGACCCTGCATCAGAGGTGGGTTCCTACCAGTTCACGCTTATTCGGTAGAACCGGTTCGTCAAATCTACCAAACCGGTTAGAAGAGGTTCCACCAGTGGACCCGGAAAGCAGGCCACACCTACAGAAGAGCTTCCAAAATTTTTTGAAACCCACCACTGAGCTGCACGTATGCATGGCTGTAATGCAACCCGTAGCAAAGGAGAGCCCCCAACCGCTATGGGGGAGAAGAAACCAACCATCTGGAGACAGGATTTTGCTATCGCTGTATATGGAAACTGCTCCACTTCCTCTTCAGACCTTCTGGAAGGAGCAAACTTAATAGGCAGCTCGTAACTCCGCACATGTGCAATAAAGCAGAGGTCGTGGGGGGATGGGGAAGCCCCCTTATTTTGCTAGGGGAAAAGGAAACATAATGGTGACTTAGAAAGTGGCCCAGACATGCTGTCAGGTTCAATTCGGAGAACTGGAGCCTGGTGCTAGGACAACACTGGTTGGTTGTCATCCCCTTGTGAGTACGGGCTTCCTGCCTGCTGCAGCTCACAGACAAGGAATCTTTGTTATAACAGAACCTTTTTTTTTTCTTCTTTTAAAAAAAAAAAAGTTCTCTTTTTTTTGGGAGGCGAAGGGGGGAGTGAGAAAACATACGGCCACCTCTGAAGAGGGTCAGCAGGAAAGCAGACACAACATTAAGTCCGGAATTTCAAAGGAAAACATTTTTTAAAGAATCCATAAGAGCAAGCTACTGTCTTTCCTGGAATCATAAACTCCCATTTTGGACTGCAGAATCATAATAAAAACAAGCAGAAAGGGGAAAAAAAGGGGGGGGAACCCCAGTTGGTGCGCGATTTCTTTTCCTTGCAAAAATATTATAAAACAGAGGCAGGCTATATTGTTATTAGAAGAAATGAAAATGAAGATGCATATTTTAGCACCCTGGAAACATGTAAGGACATGTGTGTACTTTAACATACAGTAGACATTCTTTCTGATCAGGGGGCCTAAATTTTAAATACACAATGTATTAGCAGATTAACAGAATTGGGAGGAGCCTTATAGGTCATCTAGTCCAACCTCCCGCTCAAGCAGGAGACCCTACACCATTTCCTCCCGCTCAAGCAGGAGATCCTACACCATTTCCTCCCGCTCAAGCAGGAGACCCTACACCATTTGTCCAGAAATGGACAAATTTCATGACTTGAGACTTCTTGAAAGTCTCAAGTCATGAAGCTCCCACAACTTCCAAAGGCAACTTCTGTTCCATGGGTGGATTGTTCTCACTGTCAGAAATTTTTTCCTTATTTCTTGGTTTGAATCTCTCTTTGGTCAGTTTCCATCCGTTATTCCTTGTCTGGCCTTTGGAGAATAGCTTGACCCCCTCCTCTCTGTGGCAGCCCCTCAAATATTGGAAGACTGCTATCATGTCTCCCTTGGTCCTCTCTTCACTAGACTAGCCATGCCCAGTTTCTGAAACCGTTCATCGTATGTTTTAGTTTCCAGTCCCCAAATCATCCCGATTGCTCTTCTCTGCACTTTTTCTAGAATCTCAACATCTTTTTTATAGTGTGGTGACCAAAACTGGATGAAGTACTCTATGTGTGGTCTTACTAAGGCTTTATAGAGTGGTATTAGTACCTCACTTGATCTTGATTGCATCCCTCTGTTAATGAACCCAGCCTATGGGAAACCATAGCCGGTCACAAGCCCGGATAAATGGGGAGTGTTGGTTCCCGTGGCGACGGAACCGTGAAACAAGCTGAGAATCCAATGGCAGGACAACACACGGATAAACAATTCTGTAATACGTGACATTCTGCCCTTGGCCTTCACAATACAACGGTCACTGCCTTGTGGACGTTGACATTTACGAAGATTAAGTCCAAAGTCCAAGTCCTCTGTTAATGCAATTTAGGATTGCATTGGCTTTTTTGGCTACCACTGCACACTGTTGGCTCATATGCAGCTGGTTGTCCACTAAGACTCCAAGATCCCTTTCACAGTCACTGCTATTAAGCCTGGTTTCACCCAGTTTATATGTTTACTTTTGGTTTTATTTGTACTTTATTATTGGAACCTATTTTTTTTTCCCCAAATGAACAAATGGTTCCGGGAATGGTTCTTCCTAAACTAAACATGAAGGCATTTAATTTCCATTTTCTACACATTGGTTGGTGGAATAAGTTAGAAATAAGAACAAAAGCATTATTCATTAAACTATAACAGTCAAGGCTTTATCTTCTTCAACATCTAACCAATAGAAGATAGGCAGAAAACTCTCTGGGCCTTGCACAAAGCACAAAGTCATCAATTTTCTCTTCAAAAGTACCTTGGTATAAAACACACAACGTGGAATCATAGAATGCAAAGGTTGGAAATGATATAGGAGATCAATTTATCCCACCACCAAGCACCGGAATCGTTAACCAGAATGCCAGGTGTTAGATCATTCACATTGTTGCAAAACACTATTCGTAAACGGACAAGATAAAGTTTGGGTAACTTGAAGCATGGGGGCATTTAGGGGCTGTTAGTTACTGTAACTGCAATTGCTGTGGTTGTAAAGATTTCCTGCCATGGTGGGATAGGAAATGCAAAAACTACAGAATAAACCCTGAATATGTTTATCGCTTTAAAAGAAAAACAGCAAAGATCTTACCCTGTAAAAAACAGAGAAAGAAGGATTTTAAAGTGATTAATATGATTGCACTTGTATACTGTTGCGTTTTTAATTCTAGTGTAAAAATAGGAAGCTGAATATATTGATAGATAGTAGAAATACACCGAAGGGAGGAGCAGAAGGAAAGAAGAGAGGTAGAGAGGGTGGGAAAGAGGATCGGAGGGAGGGTGAGATGGAAGGGAGGGAGTGTATTGGGAGAGAGGAGTGATAGAGGGGGAGGGGAAGTAGGGTAGAGGGGAATGTTGGAGGGGAGAAAGGAAAGTTGGAGGGGGTGAAAGAAAGGGTGTATGGAGGGTTGAAGTGGTATATTGGGTTTTGGGGAGTATTGTTGACAAGGATGGCTGTGTTTATTGCTCAATGTTATATGGCCCCGGTTATGCACAGTATATATGTGACCGTATGAAATGAAAATGAAAATGAAAATAAACATATTAACAAGAAAAAAAAACAGAGAAAGAAGTTGAGCCTTATGGTTTGGCCCATCTGTATGATACAAACCTTTCTCCTACCTCCAAGGCCTCTGATGGCCTTGAAACCTTAAGAAAAGTACATCAGCAAAGGAGAATCTTTGTAGCTCTCGGGGTTGACATGAGGAATCTTTGCTGGTCTCTCAGCTTTCTTGTTTTCTTGCAGACATTTCATTACTCAAACTAGGTTAGCATCATCAGCGCTAGTAGGGAGTGGCATTTGCGCTCAGTCTATATTCTAGTGGCTTGTACTATCCGTGTTCTTGAGAGTAGTCTTGAAGTAGTTCTTTGCTTACTGTTTTAGCTATGGTTAATGGCCAAACAAGCTAATAGTAAACAGCCCAACAAAAGAACTTTCAAGACCAAGACCAAGACCGACAGAGCAAGCCACTAGAATATAGAATAACCGAGTTGGAAGCCAATGGAGATTCTCAGTCATCCAGGTCATGGTTGTCCCAAAGGTGCTTTTTCAAGAGGCAACTGGGCTGTCTGGTTTTTCTTTGAAGATGTCTCACTTCTCATTCAAGAAGCTTCAGAGTTGAAGAAGCTTCTTGGATGAGAAGTGAAAGGTATTCAAAGAAAAACCAGAAAGTCCAGTTGCCTCTTGAAAAACACCTTTGGGACAACAGAATTGGAAGGGACCTTGGAGGTCTTCTAATCCAACCTTCTGCTCAGGCAAGAAATCCTATACCATTTCAGACAAATGGTTGTCCAATCTCTTCTTAAAAACTTCCAGTGTTGGGGCTTCCACAACTTCTGGAGGCCAATTGTCACCCACTGATTAATTGTTCTCCCTGTCAGGAAATTTATTCCTTAGTTCTAGGTTGCTTCTCTCCTTGATTAGTTTCCATTCAATCCATTGCTTCTTGTCCTGCCTTCAGGTGCTTTGAAGAATAGCTTGACTCTCTCTTCTTTGTAGCAACCTCTGAAATATTGGAACTCTGCTATCATGTCACCCCCTAAGCAATAGAGATTGAGAACAAACCGCACTCCTTAGCACTGATGATGTTACCTAGTTGGGTAATGTAATATGTGCAAGAAAACAACCGAGCTCGGAGAGCACCAAGGACCCTTGGATGCAAAATGTTTCTCATGGCTACACTAAATCATAGTTCTACCGACACCAAGCATGTTCTTAGGGACGCCTCACCTCCTGAATCTCTGCCAAAAAGGGAGGGAGCGTCCACACACATTGTGCATGCTCGTGGGGGGCGCAACCCAGAAGAGAAGCTGCCCAGGGGGCATGTGCGCACCAGGAAATGAACTTCTGGTTTCTGGTGCATATGCACATGCAACAATCAGCAGGCCAGTGTACATGCACACGCCAGAAACTGGAAGATCAGCTCTTCCTTTTTTCGGCACTGCCACACATGTGAAAGCCAGCTTATTGTCACACAGCCTTGTGTGCCGGAAACCCAGAGGAGGAACGGGTGATGCCGCGCATGCCAGGCAACATGGCTTTGCATGCCACTTCGGGAACCTGTGTCATAGGTTCGCCATCTCAGCTATATGATTTCAAAGTCTGCAATACCATCATCAAACTCAGAAAACTGAAGCAGGCTCATCCCCATTCCTTTCGTTTAGGAGAAAATTGTTTCTCAGCCAAAGAAAACTGGATGATTCTCATTAGAACAATCCAGGTCTCCAAAACAGATGAAGACAATTTGGACCAAGGTGCCCTACTCTGGAAAACAGAAGGGCAGTTGTTGGCGTGGAATCATGGCCAACGTCCAAGGAGATTGGGCTTGATTCCAATGGAACCTGTTGCAGGAACTTCAACTCAGATTAATGTGAGGGCAGGCAGAGACTTTCCTAGCATGTCTCTGAGTAAAACCACAGCTGTTAGGACTAAGGCCAAGTTTTGGGCTGTTTAGTGAGTAGAGTACTAACTGTGAATGCCGATTAATAACTGAGCCAGTCAGGAAGAGATATACAGTATATCTACATCTACATCAATGCATGCCACCTATACTTTCTAGAGTTTTCCCCAGGATTATGGCAGTCTTAATTTGGGGAATTAAGCAGGGATGTGGTGGCTCAGTGGCTAAGACACTGAGCTTGTCGACCAGAAGGTCAGCATTTCGGCAGTTCGAATCCCTGGCGCTGCGTAATGGAATGAGCTCCCATTACTTGTCCCAGCTTCTGCCAACCTAGCAGTTCGAAAGCATGTAAAAATGCAAGTAGAAAAATAGGGACCACCTTTGGTGGGAAGGGAACAGGGTTCCGTGCACCTTCGGCGTGATCACATGACCATGGAGACGTCTTCAGACAGCACTGGCTCTTCAGCTTTGAAACGGAGATGAGCACTGCCCCCTAGAGTCGGGAACATGTAGCACATATGTGCAAGAGGAACCTTTACCTTTACCTAATTTGGGGGAAAGTGATAGCTGAGGCCCATTTTTTCATGCATGTTGCACAGAGCCTGCGCTGGCACAGTCCTTGCTGTTTGTCATCTTCAGAATTTTCCTTTTCCTTATTATATTTCTAGGTTGTCCAAGAACCACAGCTCCCTGGCCCTTTGGCAAACTCATTAACATGCATAATGCAAAACAATAATGATGCAGAATAGAAAAATAACTAGACTGGGGAAAATGTGAACTTGGCAGGTTGAGCAAATAGAAGGTCCCAATTTGCTAAGCTGTGGAAGTCTTGGTTGCAGAGCAGAATACCAAGTTCTTCTTATTTTAATGTTATTCTACTTTTGATTTAATACAGGTGCTTACGGGTGTATGGAAGAAAGAAGATAGCAATACTTAATTAATTTAAGTACTGTAAACATATACGTGTATGAGAGAGAGAAGCATTTTTTTTTAACAGATAGCACTTTTGAAAAATTATTCCATTCTAATTCTATAGGAAACTCATTTTCCGATTACCTTTTTATTAGAGGTGTAGAAATCTGGAATATTTTACTCTATGGCAGTAGTGCATAATCTACTGCATTTAATAATGGGAAGGAAGGAAGGAATGAAGGAAGAAAGGAAGAAAGGAAGAAAGGAAGAAAGGAAGAAAGGAAGAAAGGAAGAAAGGAAGAAAGGAAGAAAGGAAGAAAGGAAGAAAGGAAGAAAGGAAGAAAGGAAGGAAGGAAGGAAGGAAGGAAGGACTAGAGGAGGAGAAAATTGGGAATAGGGGAAAAGAGGGAGGGAGGAGAAGGAGAAAAAGAAGGAGAGGGGCAAGGAGAAAGAGAAGGAGAAAAGAAGGAGAGGGAGAGGGAGAAGAAGGGGAAGGGAGGGATAGGAGAAGAAGAAGGGAGGAAGGGAGGGATAGAAGAAGGAAAAGAAGAAGAAGGAGAAAGAGAAGGTGAAAGAAAAGACTTAGCATTCTGTTGCAAGCTAGCCAGCGTAGCATCTTATTTTCCTATCATGATTTTCATTGTTTTGATTGGACATTTCAAAAGGAGGAGAAGAAAAGCTATATTCGCTTTTGTCCATGAATGGAGTGTCCTGGAAAGCACTGCATGAAAAACAACCAAAGCCAGAAGTATTATCTTTATCTGATGAGCTTTCTTTCTCCCTCGGCTTCCCGTCTTCTGTTTAGAGGGGCAGCACCTGCCCAGCTCCAGAAGGCAACAGAGCCAAGCACTCAGGGGCAGCTCGCCGGGCAGTGCCTGTAACCGCTGGCCGACTGAAGCGCTGTGCTTTTTGCTTTGTTCAAAAATAACCCCTTTGGGGTTATTTAAAGGGAAAACTATTCAACAGGAGAGGCAGTTGCATACAGGAACCGTTCCTTGTTTCCCTCCGCATCCCCCCCCCACCCTTCCTGCTTCTGAAATCTGGGGCTGCTCTAAGTGGCAAGAGGGCTAGCTGGAGGGAGCCCGCTACTCAAGTGGGCAATTGCTTTTGGAAACAAAAGCAGCACCTGCAACAAGCAGCCTTGATCCTCGGTGCCTTGGCGCACACGTGCGTTTCTGTCTCTGAAGCAGATGGCTCGAGGGGCAGGGTGGAATCTGACAGCATCCTCCGCTGAGGCTGAACTGAAGCCTTCTAGCAACCATACAGGTGCTTAACAACAGCATTGTATTACCTTCATTCGTCCCTTCACTCACTTCCCCACCCCAATGATTGACCTGTTCAAGGGGCACCATTGCACTCCGTGCTTTCTCATCTCCATCCTCACTGCACTGGCAGTGGTTAAAAAAAACAAACACCTCACATCATGTCATGGAGTCCGAAGGGAGGATCTCTTTCATTGGCTGAGACATGATGTGGCTTTCAACCAGAGGTGGGTTCCTATCAGTTCGCACCTATTTGGTAGAACCGGTTTGTCAAATCTACCAAACCGGTTAGAAGAGGTTCCACCAGTGGACCCAGAAAGCAGACCACACCTACAGAAGAGGTTCCAAATTTTTTTGAAACCCACCCCTGGTCCTTGGATATGATTATTCTACACTATCATGCTCATATTTATAAAACTCAGTGCCTCTGTGAAAGGTAAGGATGACTACTGCGTTTGTGGTGCAATCAGAACATTGCGTGTGTTGAAGTTGTTTTAACGCAAACCAAAGATGCCTTTTAAAAAACAAGTTTACATCATATTCTTATGCATGACGGTGCTGTGTGTGAGGTAATTTAAGGTGGTTCTGACAAGTGTCATCGGCATCTTCATATCCAGTCACATGGGCAGAAAGCCACTCCCATCCGGTCACATGGGTGGCAAGCCACTCCCCCAAAGGAGGCCACACCCACAGAGTAGGTTCGAACAATTTTTGAAACCCACCACTGCTTTCAACCTAAAATGGTCAACTTATATACGTATCAATACGGGTTCCAAGTGACACCCCCAAGAAAGAAGATGCCGAGTTTCCTCAACGTTCTGTTTTATTAGAGATGTCATATTGGCACATCTGGGAAAACCCAAATCTGAAAGTTTCCAGGTTTTCCCCACCAAAGGAAAGTTCAAGTCCCTGCCCCAACACCCACATGTCCATCCCATTGTCCAGTCAGGCACTGCCCACCACCATTAGGCACTGTCTAATCCCTGCTCCCATTTTCCCACAGTAGAAAATGTGGCAGGCCTGAAAGTCTTATGTAAAATACGCTGAGGCTAAAATGGGTCCCCGAGTTTTTTTGGGGGGGGATCCATGGGGATTGCTCTCACTACACCATTGAATGTTGTATCCTATCCTGTCCTATATGATCAGTCTACCAGTCTACCAGTCTACCAGCCTTCCTTCCTTCCTTCCTTCCTTCCTTCCTTCCTTCCTTCCTTCCTTCCTTCCTTCCTTCCTCCCTCCCTCCCTCCCTCCCTCCCTCCCATAGCACTATCATTTAGACTTATATACCACTTCATGGTGCTTTTACAGCCCCCTCTAAGCGGTTTACAGAGTCAGCCTCTTGCCCCCAACAATCTGGGTCCTCATTTTACCGACCTCGGAAGGATGGAAGGCTGAGTCAACCTTCAGCTGGTAAGAATCGAACTCCTGGCAGTCAGAAAAGTTAGCCTGCAATACGGCAGTCTAACCACTGTGCACCATGGATGGGTGAATGGATGGATGAATGGATGGATGGAAGTAAGGTAGGAAGGAAAGAAAGAAAGAAAGAAAGAAAGAAAGAAAGAAGGAAGGAAGGAAGGAAGGAAGGAAGGAAAAAAGGAAGGAAGGAAGGAAGGAATAGCAATAGCACTTAGACTTATATACTGCTTCGTACTGTTTTTACAGCCCATTCTAAGCAGTTTACAGAGTCAGCCTCTTTCCCCCAACAATCTGGGTCCTCATTTTACCGACCTCGGAAAGATGGAAGGCTGAGTCCACCTTGAGCCTGGTGAGATTTGAACTGCCAAATTGCAGGCAGCCGGCAGTCAGCAGAAGTAGCCTGCAGTGCTGCACTCTAAGCACTTTGCCACTGCAGCCAATCATCTATCATGTTTCTATTGTTAACCAGAAGAAAAGAACAAAGCCCATTCTGATAAACGAATAGAATCATCATATTTCCTGTTATGCTCCATATGAATATATGGATTCACTTAACAAACACTGTGTTCACTTAAGAACTGCCACAAAAAAGGTATAAAATCAGATCGGGGTGCCTCTACCTATGACCATCATGACTTATGATGGCAAGTTTGGTCTCCATTAGAGTTATAAGTTGAGGACTATCTGTATGTCACTGTCACATTAGCATATATTTTATCCATATTTTCATCATAGAAAGACATGCTTGCATGCAATTTTCTCTTTTATACTCCTTTATATTAAAACAGTGCAATGTTCTTGAATATTTGCAGGCCAACTGTACTGAATGACGCATCCATTCTGTCATTATACATCCGTCTTTCCCATGATGAAATCCTTCTTTCCTTCTTTGGGGCATTTGGATTTTACACATAGCTACTTTGAATCCCTTTCCTTGGTATTATTCCCCAAATCAAGCCACTCTTCTTTAAAGACAAACCATGATGACTATGAACGAATATCAAGAACTCACCTTCTTTGGTATTGACACGAGGTGGTGGATCTGTGTGGGCAGGTGTGTTGTAGGACAGCAAGGAGCTACCTGTGAAGAACAACCAGAATGAATTTAGGCTGCAGAAATTGCATCCTTCCTTGGACCAAGAGTCTTTCTCCAAGGCCACTCATGCTTTGGTCTCTTCACATGTTGATTATTGCAATGTGTTCTATAGACCACTCAGTTGCTGTGACTGGTCCAGAGGACAGCAATGGAAGAAATTATGGTTGCTTTTTAATACACCCATGTAAAACCTCTCTTAAGAAAACTGTCCTGGTTACCAATAACCGTCCAAATGTAATTCAAGGAGCTAATTACACCTGTATTATTTTTAATGGCATAAGACCTTGCAAAACTGCATCTACCCCATGATTTCAGCCCACCGTGTGAGATCTATCATCTGATGGTGGCAGAAGTTGTAACATCTAAAACGGGTCATAAGTAGCCTCTTTAAAGTCCATTGTAAGTTCAAATGGTCATTAAACACGGTCATGAGTTGACCATTTTATGTATTTTGTGGAACTGAAGACATAATATAGAATAGAATAACAGAATTGGAAGGGACCTTGGAGGTCTTCCAGTCCAACCCTAGAAGACTAGAATCTAGAATCTAGAATCTCAGGGGTTGCCACAAAGAAGAGTAGAACAAGAAGCAATGGGTGGAAACTAATCAAGGAGAGAAGCAACTTAGAACTGAGGAGAAATTTCTTGACAGTGAGAACAATTAATCAGTTGAACAGCTTGCCTCCAGAAGTTGTGAATGCCCCAACACTGGAAGTCTTTAAGAAGATGTTGGATAGCAATTTGTCTGAAATGATATAGGGTTTCCTGCCTAGGCAGGGGTTTGGACTAGAAGACCTCCAAGGTCCCTTCCAACTCTGCTATTGTATTGTATTGTGTTGTGTTGTGTTGTATTTTATTGCATTGTATTGTATAGTATTGTATTATATAACCCCCTGCTTAAGCAGGAAATCCTACACCACTTCAGACAAATGGTTGTCCAATCTCTTCTAAGGAACCTCCAGTGATGGAGAACCCCAATTTCTGAAAGCAAGTTGTCCCACTGATGAATTGTTCTAACTATCAAGAAATTTCTCCTTAGTTCTAGGTTGCTTCTCTCCTTGATTAGTTTATATGTCCTTTCCATTCCAGATGAAACTCAATAGAACAAATTCTAGAAGATGAGGTAGTTAGGGATGCTTATTGTCTTCTAAATGTGTACATGAATATACTTCTTCTTGCTCTATAGCACTGCAAATTGGAAGTTCATTAAGATGAATGCCACTATATAAAAGGAGAATCTCTTTGATTATGGAAAGCCACTGTTGAAAGCCTGACATCTTCTCAAATTCCCCACTTCAACCATGGGACTTTTGAAAACAGGTAAATAGGCTATGAATCCACCATTAAAACATATCAAATGGAATTCAGGCCACCTTAAAACATCAATACCTTGATTGTTCATATTATTTACATGATCCAGAGCTTAGAAAATGTTCCCTATCCTTTTTTACTTCTAGGGGTAAAGGAAACAACAATAAGATTCCCAGTATGGTATACAGCCATGGTCAATAACTCGGATAGGCCATTTTGAAAGCACATCACAAATATAAAACACTTCCCGGGAAGCTTGGTCAGGTACAAAACACCCATTTCCTGGTAGTCTGTAATAAATTTGCTCTGACTCTCACCTCCTTTCAGAAGCTCTCTAAAATTCCTAAAATTAATTCTTGGGCACGAGGGCAATTTTCCAAAGAAAACGTTGGGCTGGAGCAACATGAAGGATCCCGATGAGATTTGAGAGAGGGACAAAAGCATTCATATAAATAAAGATTATATTAAAGGGCTGGTGTTTGCCTGTCCATATACAATGGTCTGTTTATTTAAAAGAATAACAGAATAAAGGGCCTTAGGGGTGCAGTGGTTAGAATGCAGTATTGCGGGCTAATTTTGCTCACTGCCAGTTGCCAGCAGTCCAGTAGTTCGATTCTCACCACCTCAAGGTTGACTCATCCATCCATTCTTCCAGAGGTGAGTTCCTACCAGTTCGCACCTATTCGGTAGAACCGGTTCGTCAAATCTACCGAACCGGTTAGAAGAGGTTCCACCAGTGGACCCAGAAAGCAGGCCACACCTACAGAAGAGGTTCCAAAAATTTTTGAAACTCACCACTGGTCCTTGGATATGATTATTCTACACTATCATGCTCATAATTATAAAACTCAGTGCCTCTGTGAAAGGTAAGGATGACTACTGCGTTTGTGGTGCAATCAGAACATTGCGTGTGTTGAAGTTGTTTTAACGCAAACCAAAGATGCCTCTTAAAAAACAAGTTTACATCATATTCTCATGCATGCCAGTGCTGTGTGTGAGGTAGTTTAAGGTGGTTCTGACAAGTGTCATCGCCATCTTCATATCCGGTCACATGGGCGGAAAGCCACTCCCATCCGGTCACATGGGTGGCAAGCCACTCCCACAAAGGAGGCCACACCCACAGAGTAGGTTCGAGCAATTTTTGAAACCCACCACTGCATTCTTCTGAGGTTGATAAAATGAGTAAACAGATAGTTGTGGGAAAGATGCTGATTCTGTAAACTGCTTAGAGAGGGCTGTAAAGCACTGTTAAGCGGTTTATACTGTGTCTAATTCCTATTGCTATAAGAGAGTTGGGAGGCACCTCGGAGGTCTTCTAGTCCAACCTGTTCAGGCAGGAAATCCTATACCTTTTTGCACAAATGGTTGTCCAATCTCTCCTTAAAAAACGTCCAGTGTTGGAGCATTCACAGCTTCTGGAGGCACGTTGTTCCACTGATTAATTGTTCTCGCTGCCAGGAAATTTCTCCTTAGTTCTAGGTTGCTTCTCTCCTTGATTAGTTTGCACCCATTGCTTCTTGTCCTGCCTTCAGGTGCTTTGGAAAATAGTTTGACTCCCTCTTCTCTGTGGCAGCCCCTGAGATATTGGGACTCTGCTATCATGTCTCCCCTAGTCCTTCTTTTCATTAAACTAGACCTACCTAATTCCACTAACTCTTGTTTATAACTATAAGATATTCTTTTAGTTATGCCAGGTGGTGCAGGAATCTGGGCACGAAACCCAGTCGGCATCACAAGAGGTCTGTATGAAACTGGGCAAAATAGAAGGGTGATGTCTATAGTGGCTTTCTAAACCTATATTCCCGGGAATTTCGCACATTATTATTTTTTTGGTTCTCAAATAACAGTGAGAAAGCAAATTTATGGCTGACACATTTTCTGGCAAATTCGAGACAGATCCTCCTTCCCAGTGCTCAGCATGACAAACGCCAGTCCCCCTGGCAAAGTCCGAAAGCTTTCCAGAGATTAAACAAGCTGCCTTTTGCAGCTAAAATGTGGACCGACACATCGGATGGGGACGGGAAGAGGAAGGTAGGCATGACAGAAAAGGGGGGGGGAAAAAGGGAGGAAATAACCACATCAAGGAACAGACAAATAAAACAGGCTCTACTTTTGCTGAGAAGGGAAAAGTTGCCCCTGAGTTTATTGGTTCAAGTTCTCACCTTTGCCCAACGGTCTGACATTTCTGGTGGGAACACCCGAACCGGAGAGGAAAAATGTGTTTCCTATTAAGAGGTTGAAAAGAAAGAGGCAAGAGGAGACAAATTGGGGTAGCGGAGGGGGAAGGGAAAACCAGACACAGCAAAACTTGCCAAGTACCAAGTCAACGGAAAACCCAGATCTGGAATCTTTATTGAGCAAGCTTTCAAATCTGAGCAGAGCAATGCCACAATCGATCAATCACGCTATGCCTGGAAGTCACACCCCATTCGGGGACATTTTTGTTACTAATTCCAGATAGGTAGAAGAGACTCGGGGATGGGGATGTGGCAATGGGCCCATTCTCAGTTGCGTCCTAATATTTCTAAGTCCTAGTGGAAGGGAGGGAGGGAGGGAAGAAGGAAGGAAGGAAGGAAGGAAGGAAAGAAGGAAGGAAGAAGGAAGGGAGGAAGGAAGGAAGGAAGGGAGGGAGGGAGGGAGGGAGGGAGGAAGGAAGGATCTTCTACCTTAGTTTTGCTCATGCAAAGTTGACTATAGCCAAGGAGCCACCCAACGTCAGGAAAAGAAGTAGTTCTTATTTTTGAACGCACACATTGCTTTTGAAATTTCCACTTTATTTATTTTTACAAGCTCAGCAAGCCGGTGGTTAAACCGGTAGGATCCCACCCCTGCCTTCTACTATCTATGCCATGCTAGCAAAATGTCAAATTGGTCCACCAGCCAGTAGTACATAAACAGAGTGCAAACCTCACTCCCTTCCAGCCCTGATGATGTTACCGAGTTTGGTAATGAAATGTCTGCACAAAAACAACCAAGCTCAGAGAGCACCAAGGAGCTGAGGTGGCACAGTGGTTAGGGTGCAGTACTGCAGGCCACTTCAGCTGACTGTTATCTGCAGTTCAGCAGTTCTAATCTCACCGGCTCAAGGTTGACTCAGCCTTCCATCCTTCCGAGGTGGGTGAAATGAGGACCCAGACTGTGGGGGCGATATACTGACTCTGTAAACCGCTTAGAGAGGGCTGAAAGTCCTATGAAGCGGTATATAAGTCTAACTGCTATTGCTATTGCTAACCCACAGTTCAACCCTGAGGTACAGATGTTCTCTTCTACTGAGATTGAAGTGTCTCTAACATTCTTTCTAACAAGTCAAATAAAGAACAAAGTTCCCGAGCACCTTCTGCATTCAACTCAGCATTCAACGACCCTAGGAAATCAGGCCTGGGAAAAACAATAATTTCCTTTCGGAGGCATCGCACCACAAGGGAATTATCCAGAAATCCAGAAACCAGACCATCATTAGGCAGATGTAAGAACAGCTGCTTGGAAAGAAGTCATTTTTGGTAGCCTCCTTGGCCTGTAGGCAGTCTTTAATGAAAAGAAGACTCTATACATATATACATACATACATACATGCATGCATGCATGCATATATATATATATATATATATATATATATATATATATATATATATATATATATATATATATATATATATATATATATATATATATATATATATATATATATATATATGAGCATCCCAGTGGCAGCCAAAGGGAACAATGGGATCAGAGGTGGGTTCCTACCAGTTCGCACCTATTCGGTAGAACCGGTTCGTCAAATCTACCGAACTGGTTAGAAGAGGTTCCACCAGTGGACCCGGAAAGCAGGCCACACCTACAGAAGAGCTTCCAAAATTTTTTGAAACTCACCACTGGGCCTTGGATATGATTATTCTACACTATCATGCTCATATTTGTAAAACTCAGTGCCTCTGTGAAAGGTAAGGATGACTACTGCGTTTGTGGTGCAATCAGAACATTACGTGTGTTGAAGTTGTTTTAACACAAACCAAAAATGCCTTTTAAAAAACAAGTTCACATCATATTCTTATGCATGCCAGTGCTGTGTGTGAGGTAATTTAAGGTGGTTCTGACAAGTGTTGTCGGCATCTTCATATCCGGTCACATGGGTGGAAAGCCACTCCCATCCGGTCACATGGGCAGCAAGCCACTCCCACAAAGGAGGCCACACCCACAGAGTAGGTTCGAACAATATTTGAAACCCACCACTGAATGGGATGTACGGTCATCTCACCCAAAAAAAAGTCCCAAGAGAGAGCCTTCTTCACAAGTTTGCAAGCTGTTGCCTTGGGGCGGGGAGAAGAAAACACCAATTAAGTGATGCTAGGGAAATGATGCGGGTGTGTGAAATCAGCCATCCATGGAATAAGGACAGGGTGGAGTATACAAGCAAAATACGTTTGAGAGACTGACTGAAGAAAACGTTGCAGACGGACAATTGATTTTGAGTTGAACTGAAATGACCTGTTTGCATTTCTCCTTTCTCTGTTTTTTTGTTCCTCTTTTACCAAACAAAACAAGACTTCCTCCCGAACCCATCTGGGTGTATAGATATTTTTTTTTTCTCTTGCTTTGCGGCTGGGCATAAGGGAAATACATCTGCTCTGCATACAGAAAGTCTACCCGATTAATTGTATCCGTTACAGTTGATGAATCAATTGCATCTCTCTATGTGCTTGTGTGTATGTGTATGTGTATCGCTATAGCAATAGAATTTAGACTTATATCCTGCTTTACAGTGCTTTACAGTCCTTCTGTAAAGCAGTTTACTGAGTCAGCATATTGCACCCAACAATCTGGATCCTCATTTTACCCACCTCGGAAGGATGGAAGGCCAACCAAATATATAAATTGTGTGTTTGTGTGTGTTTGTGTAGCTATAGCAATAGAACTTAGACTTACATACCACTTCACAGTGCTTTACAGCCCTCTCTAAGCGGTTTTACAGAGTCAGCCTCTTGCCCCCAACAATCTGGGTCCTCATTTTACCCACCTTGGAAGGATGGAAGGCCAACCAAATATATAAAGAGAGTCTGTCTGTCTGTCTCTCTCTCTCTCTGTCTCTCTCTGTCTCTCTGTCTCTGTCTCTCTCTCTCTCTCTCTCTCTCTTTCTCTCTGTGTAGCTATAGCAATAGAACTTAGACTTATATACCACTTTACAGTGCTTTACAGCCCTCTCTAAGCGGTTTTACAGAGTCAGCATCTTGCCCCCACAGTCTGGGTCCTCATTTCACCCATCTCGGAAGGATGGAAGGCTGAGTCAACCTTGAACTTGGTGAGATTAGAACCACTGAACTGCAGATAACAGTCAGGAAACAACAGGAAACCCTACACCACTTCAGACAAATGATTATCCAACATCTTCTTAAAAACTGCCAGTGTTGGAGCATTAACAACTTCTGGTGGCAAGTTGTTCCACTGATTAATTGTTCTGTCAGGAAACTTCTCCTTAGTTCTAACTTGCTTCTCTCCTTGATTAGTTTCCACCCATTGCTTCTTCTCCTGCCTTCAGGTGCTTTGGAGAATAGTTTGACTCCCACTTCTTTGTGCCAACCCCTGAGATATCGGAATGCTGCTCTCATGTCTCCCCTAGTCCTTCTTTTCATTAAACTAGACCTACCCAGTTCCTGCAACCGTTCTTCATATGTCTTAGCCTCCAGTCCACTAATCCTCTTTACTGCTCTTCTCTGCACTCTTTCTAGAGTCTCCAAATCTTTTTTACATCGTGGCAACCAAAACTGAATGCAGTAAGATTCGCCCAAACAGGTAGCAGAAATCGTGCCCCGACTGTATGCTGTCCTATTTAGGCAAGTTTTTGAGGCCAGGCCCATACGCAGAAGGCCAGGTGAATGTGCATGGAAAGCACATGCATGGGAGGCCAGGCGCAGGGCATGAACGATGCATGCGTGCCAGATTTGTGCACGAGCGGGGCGAACCAGTGGTAATAAAAAGTGCAACACACCTCTGGTAGCAAGGGTGAATGAAGTGGCAACTTACTTTCCCTGAGGTAACTGAGGTGAGACAGCAGGACTTCTGTGTTGTAGAGGGAAGTGACCCGGAGGAAATCTTCCTTGTTCATCTTGCACAGTTCTTTGCCGTCCATGTTCTGGAAGAGGTTGGTATCAATCTCCATTAAGCCATATTCTTTAATAGCCCAGTCCAGCCATTGACGCACATGATCCTGACTCCATAATGTCGGATCTATCAGAAGAAATCAGAGAGGGGGAAGGATGAAGGAGGTTACATGATGGATGACCAAGGCACTGCCAAGAAAGAGCATTTCCCTCATATCTCTTCTTCCAGTTTCGTTCCTACTGCAAAGGAATTTATTTACTTAGTTTGTCAAACGTGTACGAGATAACAAGTATAAGTATAAACATGGACATGAACACAGGAAATGAGTACAAATAAATGGGGACAGCAGGACAGGGACCGTAGCATGCTGGTGCGCTTCATGACCCGACAAATGCGCGAACGACAAAAGCACGGCAACAAAACCATGGCACTAAAACCGCGATGTCAAAAGCGCGCCGACAACAGCGTGCCGACAGAAGCGCGATTTAAGTTAAGGTAAGGTTTAGGGTTAGGTTTAGGGTTAGGTTTAGGGTTAGGTTTAGGGTTAGGTTTAAGGTTAGGGTTACAGCGCGCTTCTGTCGGCGCGCTGTTGTCGGCGCGCTTCAGCGCTCATTCGTCAGCACGGTTTTGGCGCGGTTTTGTCACCGCGATTTAGTCAGGCGCGCTTTTGTTGTTCGCGCATTTGTGGTGAAACCGGTGCGCTTATGCATGCCCCCTTACGGACCTCTTAGGAAAGGGGTGAAGTCCCTGCTAGACAGTTTAAGGTTAAAGTTATGGGGGGTTGAGGATCTAAGAACAGAGTCAGGTAGAGCATTCCAGGCATTGACCACTTTTTTGCTGAAGTCGTATTTTCTGCAATCAAGTTTGGAGCGGTTTACTTTGAGTTTGTATCTATTATTTGCTCATGTATTATTATGGTTGAAGCTGAAGTAATCATTGACAGGTAGGACGTTGTAGCAGACAATTTTCTGTACTACGCTTAGGTCAGACATTAGGCGGTGTAGTTCCAGGGTGTCCAAGCCCAAAATTTCGAGTCTGGTGGCATCAGGGATTCTACTGTGAGCAGAGGAGTGGAGGACTCTTCTCGTGAAATACCTCTGGACTCGCTTGAGCGTATTAATGTCCAATTTACAGTGTGGCTTCCAGGCAGGTAAGCTGTATTCGAGAATTGGTCTGGCAAAGGTTTTGTATGCCCTTGTTCGCAGTACAATGTTCCTGGAGAAGAAGCTTCTCAAAATTAGGTTAATAACTCTTAATGCCTTTTTGGCAGTGGTTTTACTGTGGGCTCTGGGTCTTAGATTGAACGGTTAAGTGAAATATTACAAGATAGAGGCATGAAACTTAACTCAGCCATGGTCAGGGTTAAATGAGCGATTTGTGGTCTCCAACTGCTTTCCTGTCCTTGTGGTTGCTGTTGCAATCTTGAGAGTCCCCTTCAACTGCGCTAACTTTTGAGACGTTTCTGGAAAGTGTGGCAATACATTTTTTCCTAGTGTATCTCCCCAAACCTGTCTCCCTATTTCCCCTCCCACAAATCCCCAGAAAGTCCTACGCTACAATGTCCGACCTGCCAACGACTACTTCATCTTCAACCTCAATAATACATGGGCAAACAGTAGGTACAAACTCAAGGTAAACTGCTCCAACTTGAGGTGGCAGCTCCGATCACACTTTAAGCCGAAAACACCAGCCTGAGGATGGCGAGTGAGATTTTGCCGAAACGTTGCCAAGACAATCTCAATCTTACATGGGAAAAGACCCGAATACAACAAGATCAGCATGTCTGTCTGTCTGTCTGTCATCTATCATCTATCTATCTATCTATCTATCTATCTATCTATCTATCTATCTATCTATCTATCTATCTATCTATCATCCATCTATCTATCTATCTATCTATCTATCTATCTATCTATCTATCTATCTATCTATCATTTATCTATATCTATCTATCTATCTATCTATCTATCTATCTATCTATCTATCTATCTATCTATCTATCTATCTATCTATCTATCTATCTATACATCTACATCTATATCAATATAATTCTTTAGAATACAAGCATTCTTTTATACAGACAATTTGGCATTGGATGTCCATTCAAGATTTCTTTTTAGCATTTCCTTTTGCTGGTTCAAATTATAATAAAAATACTAAGTAGCAAAATCACAGTCATCGTCACCATCCTCATCATCCTCATCATCCTCATCATCTTAGTAAGCCTTTTTGGCTTACTTCATTAGTCACTGCTGGCCCATTCATGTATGTACATGTGCTTATGTGTATGTACATGTATATCACAGAAGTGAGTTCATCCCCTCACATTTTGTAAATATTTAAGTATATCTTTTCAGGTGACAACACTGAAGAAATGACACATGGCTACAGTGTAAAGTAGTGAGTATACAGCTTGTATAACAGTGCAAATGTGCTGTCCCCTCAAAATAACACAACACACAGCCATTAATGTCCAAACTGCTGGCAACAAAAGTGAGTACACTCCTAAGTGATAATGAAATGATATACCTAAATATTTACAAAATGTGAGGGGATGAATACACTTCTGTGATATACTATGTGTGTACACACACACATATACATGCATGCATGCATGCATGCATGCATACACATACATACATACATACATACATACATACATACATACATACATACATATATATGCTTATGCTTTGTTTTTATCCTCTGATAGCTAATTTTACAGGGCACTGAAAACTAGGCCTTTCCAAAATTGTAAATTGTAAATTTAATGAATTTATATGCCGCCCAATCCCGAAGGACTCCGGGCGGCTTACATAAAAACAACTCTAAAAAGAATACAAAAAATATAAAATAGAGAAGAAGCAGGTTAAAAAACATATCATGCACTCAGTCTTAGTGGGGCTGGACCTCAGTCAAGAGGCCAACAGCCCCAGGCCTGCCGGAATAGCCAGGTCTTAGTAGCCTTACGGAAGGCCGAGAGAGTGGGCAGGGTCCGGATCTCTGGGGGTAGATCGTTCCATAGGGCCGGGGCAGCTACTGAGAAGGCCCTCCCCCGAGGGGCCGCCAGACGACATTGTCTAGTCGACGGCACCCGGAGAAGGCCCATCCTGTGTGATTTTACAGGACGCTGGGAGGTATGTGGCAGAAAAGCCCTGCTCTCCAATTGTTTGACCCTTTCCTCAGCCCCTTGCAAATTTTTCACAGATGGTCATTGAGATTTTTTTTGGAGCGCTGTTTCTTAGTGTGTTCCAGAAAGTAGTAAATTCTCTGCAAATATGACCTCCCTGCTCAGACAAGTTTGCTTTATAAGTCTGAGTCATATTTCCAGACTCCACGGCCTGACAAAAAAACAAACTTTTACTTCCCACCCACTCGTCCTTTCGTTTTGCAATTGCGAGGCCTGCAAGTCATTACAGATGGACTAAGGACGAGTTCAGAATTGGGTTGATGACTGCGTATTAAGCCCAGATGGAGCACTGCTATAAATGGGGCTAATTTTAAGAATAGGACAATTGTGTGGAATAGGGGATGTGTAAAAACAGGTGTGTGTGTGTGTGTGTGTTTGTGTGTTTGTGTGTGTGGAAGGTTGTTGCTGGATCATGCCAAAAGTTTCTTTAGGTCATCATTCTCTGGTTGACTCAGCCTTTGGGGACCAAGTACATTATGCTATTATTAGGTCATCATTACTGGCAAGACAGCGATGCAGTAGCTCAGGGGTTAAAACTCTGAGTTTGTCGATCAGAAAGGTCAGCAGTTTGGCAGTTTGAATCCCTAGTGCTGCATAATGGAGTGCGCTCCCATCATTTGTCCCAGCTTCTTCCAACCTAACAGTTCAACAGGGCCATCTGTGTCTTGAGGAGACCCCATTCCAGAGGGACACTACTATAGAAAAGGAACACCTCTGGGTGCCTGAGACAGGACATTGTTTAATCAAAATCTGAAGAATGCCAACTTTGCAGGATCAAACTGGCCAGGCTAATATTATGGGAAACAATGGTTCCTCAAGCAACCAGATTCTTTGCCCTGGATGATGTCATATCATGACTTTGTCAACTGTTTCATATCTCAATGCTTCAAGCTTCAAACATTTCTTGCTTGAAAGCGTTATCTTGTTCCTGAAAGAGAATTTTCTAGCTTCAAGTGGTTTCAAGCTTGAAACAGAGGATCTTAAAAGTTGAAGCAGACATGTTTTATCTCAGAATGTCTGAAAAAGATCCTTTTGGACACAAGGAAACCAATAAATCTGAAACAGGCAATGTTGACTTTGAAATGGTTCAGATTCAAACTTTTTGCCAATCTCCTATTTCACAGTAACAATGAATGTCATCCCCGTTGCTAGCTAAAAAGCAGATCCAGAAGTCATATATATATATTTATTACAATATGATACTTTGTCAAAGCTGATTTTAGAAGATGTCTTTATGAGCATATAAATAAACGTTTATAAACATTTCTATGGATATTATTTGCCGAGTCTAAAAAAAAGGTTCCTCAAATAACCTTTTGCCATTTTTTGCTTATTGGAAAATATTAGACAATATTTGCTCTCCAACCCATTGCGGATTTTTATATATTGAAAATAGAATATGTAGCTTTTGTTTTTTTAAAAAATATTATCTAATATAACACCTTCCTAAGCTCTGGTAAAAAAATGAAAGAGAGCGAGCCAGAGAACAAGAACTAAATACAATATATTCTGCACTCCAACAGATTTGCCTATTTTCTTGTCACAATTTATGATGTCTAATCATTCTTGCAATTCTAATTTTACTGTCATCTCTTCTTGCCTTCTGGCAGCTCAGCGCATGTGTGCTCTGGGAACAAGGGGAGCCTGGTTTTCTGCCTTGCTGATGTCTGACTCTGGAGCCTCCAGAGGCAGCATGAAACTCCCAGAAGGCCCTGGCCCCTTCTCTGCCTCTGACAAAGAGCCCTCAACAGAACCTTCTCCAGACTCCAGGACTGGCCCATGTTCCTCCCCAACCTCCTTGCTGTTCAACTCTGCTGCCAACTCCACAGGCTGCTGGTGGACCATAACACTTTCAGCTACAATTTGTTACACACATTTACTTGATGAGTAAGTCCTGTTCATACCTACTGAGATTGATTTCTGGCCAAGATTGCAAAATTAGTAATTCCTAGTAATGCCTATACCTCCTTACTGTAGATGAGTCAGCTCTATCTGTTTCTAAAGACTCAATTCTTGATGATGTCCAAGAGTCAACTCTCCTCATGCTGTTTTTTTCGCTTGATTTTTTTTGGGGGGGGGAGTAAGAATTGTTGTGGCCCACCAGTGGCCAGCAGAGCTGGTGGCAGACTCAGACAGTGAGGAGGTTGGGGAGGAACATGGGCCAGTCCTGGAGTCTGGGAAAGGCTCTGACGAGTGCTCTGTGTCAGACACAGAGATGGGCCAGGGCTGTCCCACAGTTATCAGCTGCCTTTGGAGTCAGAGATCAGTGGGTCAGAATAACAGCTGGAGCCTGTTCCCAATGTGTGCATGTGCAGAGTTGCCAGACGAAGGGAACAGCTAAGGAATAAGGGCTGATTCGGGAGTAAAGACACAGGTGGACAGTTAATGGCCCCTCCCATAGGGAATAAAGAGGAGTGAAAGGAGAGGGGAGTTTGCAGGAGACAATTAGTTCAATTCATTTGGGTGACGATCAATTCCTGACTTCTTCCCAAGTATTGTCTGCTACAGAGTGGCGTTTGGAAGATATCGGCCTGGCAGCCAGGCCTGATAAAGGTCTGAAGTTGTGAAATCTCATGAAAGACTGTTTGCTGGGAATTTGCTGGAGAGGAATTCCCTTTAACCTAAATCAAAGTGGTTTCATCAGGACGAGGAGTCGGCTTCATGATCTTGGGAAGTCTAGGTCAGAACAAGAATTCATACTAATCTCAAGACCAAATTTCTGCAAGGCTGAAAATATTCGAAAGGAAACGAGGTCGCCTCTTACCTGCTGGAACAATGACTCTTCTCTCATTGGTGGTCATATTGGGAGGGGGAGGTCCGTTCTTCTCATCTATGTAGGTGCCATAATTCAAAGGGTTGGATTCTGGACCAGCACCAACCAGTTTGCTGCATTTGCTAACACTGCAATCCACTGGAGATTCCCTGAAAATATAAAGCAGAGTTGTCAAAGTCAATATTAACCCAGCTTTGCTTTTTGGTTTCTGGATCCTTTTGCCAACACTACAAGTTAAAGCCAAAGGAATGTATTCATTTATGATGGAAATAATAGGTAGTCCTTGACTTCCATCCATTCATGTAGTGACCATTGGAAGTCGCAGCAGCACTAAAAAAAAGTGACTCTTGACCATTTTTTGACCACTGTAGTATCCTCATGGTCACATGATCAAAAACCAGTTGCTTGACAATTGATTCTAATTTATGATGGTTGCCGTGTTGCCTTTTGGGATTTTCCATCAAGCAAAGTCAACGAGGAAGCCAAATTCTCTGAACAACTGTGCTACTAACTGAACAACTGCAACGATACACTTAACCCCTGTTGCAAGAAAAGTTGTTAAATCATAGTTTTGTGTATCTGTACCAGGTTTAGAAAATGTGGTGGTATCAACAGTGGGTGTGGTATTTATAATAGTATCTTTAAAGCCCTTGGTGGATGATAACTCAAGTCCATAAATATCTTTCCCTACATCACTCAACACACATGCTAAAGTTAGTAAGGGAAGTCCTGCTTATGGTTTCACCTCTGGACCTGAAGATTAAGCTGCTCCACAACTTGAGTTGTCTCCATGGACCCACAAGGGCTCAACGGTGAGTTCTCCTAAGACCTAGAACAGTGTTTCTCAACTTTGGCGACTTGAAGATGTCCGGACTTCAACTCCCAGAATTCCCCAGCCAGCATTAGCTGGCTGGGGAATTCTGGGAGTTGAAGTCCAGACATCTTCAAGTTGCCAACGTTGAGAAACACTGACCTAGAATCTCATCATCTGGAGTCTACCTCTTCCTGAGATCTAACAACGAGCTGATCTAGACAGACCTGTGTGTCGGCCTCTGCTTCGCTTACTTACTATCGGCTGCCATAAGAAACAGGGAGGGTGGGGGCATGGTGTTTGGGATGGGAAAAAATGGTACAGGAGTGAATGGAAAAGGGCATTTTCTTCTCACCATCTTGCGCATGCTGGTGGCCGGTGTTTGGACTTTTGGCAGCTGCTGCACACTGCTAGCTCATATTTAAATGGTTGTCCACTAGGACTCCAAGATCCCTCTCACAGTTACTCCCGTTGAGCAAGGTACCTGTGCATTTTGTTTTTCTTGCCTAAATGTAGAACCTTATTCTTTTCACCATTGAATTTCATTTTATTAGATAGTGCCCAATGTTCATTTGTCAAGATCCTTCTGTATCTTGAGCCTGTCTTCTGGAGTGTTGGCTGTTCCTGCCAGCTTGGTGTCATCTGCAAATTTGATGAGTTCCCCATTTATTCCCTCATCCAAATCATTGATGCAGTAGGGATAAACATCCCAACTAGGCACAGAAGAATCCTACGCTCACAAATAAAGTCCTTTATATACCAGCCAGCTCAAGTAATGAGTTCCATACCCATTAGTTGTGGTAGACATATCTAGGTCCTATTGCTATGTTTCATCTATGACATTTTCTTTGCATTCACGAACCTGACCCAACCAACAGCCACAAGAAAAACAAGCTTTGAAAGAATCCATTCCACTCAGTAAACAGAGAAGAAAAACATGACTGCATGGTTAAATTCCCATCAGCTGAACAAGCCTGGAAAGATTTTCCAACAGAGAACTTTAAATTTCTTTGCTAAGGCACAGAGGCAGAATTATTCTAGCATAGTTATCATGACTGGGAGATAAACTTTCTGCCGAGATATTCAGAGGCAGACAGTAATTTTTTCCTCATGTCTTTTTGGGGCGAAGGACTGCTTTGGAAATGGAAATAAGACGTATAACTTGCACATGTTAGAACTTAAGGTTGTATGATTTCGCCTACTGTTTTTCCAGGCCTGGAACCAAAGGCGGCCTTTAGAGAGGCAAATTGCTGATCAGTTTAATGTCCTTGCGGCAGGCAGAAAAAGTTGTAAGCAACAGCAGGAGTGAAGAGAGAGAAAGAGAGAGAGAAAGAAAAGGAAAACAGACAAATATTGAGAAAGAGAAGAAAGGAAGGAAGGAAGGAAGGAAGGAAGGAAGGAAGGAAAGAAAGAAAGAAAGAAAGAAAGAAAGAAAGAAAGAAAGAAAGAAAGAAAGAGGTGAACTAATTTCTCATGGGTGCCAGGTGTTAAAAACTATAATGATTTTGGAGTACAAAATGCCTGGCACTCTGCAGTTCCATCTATGGGATTATAATCTTCTTCAAAGCACAATTCAAAGCACATGGAGAGACAAGACAGAATGACATTATCTGCTACCAGGTGGTAGATCTATCTATTTAACCCTGCTTGGGTCTACATCAAGCTTTGCCAACTTGGTGCTATCCAGAGATATTAAGACTTTAATGTGGACTTAAACCCACCATCCTAGGCCCAATGTTTGGGAAGCCAGGCTCTGCCTGTCAAAAGCCAGGACAAAGGGTGAGTGATGGAGGAGTAACATCTCCTTAAAAAACCTTGATCCAGCTGGCCTGGCTGGGAGCACCTCGTAAGGATCCCTTTCCAGGGTTACAGGAGAAGACAGTCAATAGTTTTGAAGGCAGAAGAGGGCTCTACGCTCCAATGGCAGATAAAGTGGCAGAACCATCTTCCAGGAGAAAGGAAACTCTGATTGCAAACCTCCACTGTGGCTACATCCACTACTGGAAAAGGCTTCAGGAGTCAACCTCGAGGCAAAATCCGGAGCCAGAGTCTCAGAAGCAGTTTATGACTGTGTACAACTGGTAACTCCTGCGATGCAGTTGGAACCAATCGTATTGGCTCTGCCGTTCCATTGGACTATTTCAGCAACATGGAGAGGGAGGATCTGTTGCTTGGGTAACAGTCTCTCCTCCAAATTAATCTACCCAGGCCTCGTGCTGGAGAGGACATTCCAGCGTTACCTCTTTCCAGAGCACAATACCATAGTCTTTTGAGACTGAAGGATGCCAACGAATGTGGGCTTGATGGCACAGATTTAGAATAGTTTTGTGCATTTCTGCACTGAGAAAGAGGAACAGATGACCTATGATGTCTCTTCTAACATGTATCTTACATGAATCCCAAAATTCCAAGCCAGCTTAACCTTAGAAATATTGTCTGGGAATTCTGGAAGCTACAATCAACAATGTTCTGGAGACTACCAGGATATAAATGATACAGAAAAGGAATTGATTGTAAACCTGATGATGGCAGCTAGATTAGTGCTAGCTAAATATTGGGGACAAAATTGGGATATTCAAAGAAATGAGTGGCTTAATGAAATTTGGAGTATGGCAACAAATGATAAATTAACAACAGCAATTAAATTTTAAAAAAGGAATGATTAAAGCAAATAATTATAATGAAATATGGGGGATTTTATAAAATCAGTGTTGGTGGAAAGCAAAGGGAATAAACCTATTCAAGAATATATGTTGTTTTGAATGGTATAAGGGCACAATTGGAATATATTGTATATCTTTTATTTGTTATAGATGAAGAAATATAACAGTAAAAAAAAGGTCTCGGTGGGGGTGTACACTATAATATTTGCTTTTATTCCTTTTTTTCTTTGTTTGTATTTACTATGTTTGTAATTTGTATTTTTAAAAAATAAATATTAAAAAAAAGGACAGGTATGTTTTTCCAGGTAACATTTAGAAGCCATGTTTAACCATGAGCCATGGTGGCACAGTGGTTAGAGTGCAGTATTGCAGGTTAATTCTGCTGCCTGCTGGTTGCCTGAAATTTGACAGTTCGAATCTCACCAGGCTCAAGGTTGACTCAGCCTTCCATCCTTCTGAGGTGGGTAAAATGAGGACCCAGATGGTTGGGGGCAAGAGGCTGACTCTGTAAACTGCTTAGAGCAGGATATAAAGGACTGTGAAGCGGCATATAAGTCTAAGTGCTATTGCTTCTATTGCTATTGCTATTAAGATGTAGAACAGGGCTCTCCAAAATTGGCAACTTTCAGATGAGTTCGTGGTTGGATGGGGAATTCTGGGAGTTGAAATCCACAAGTCTTAAAGTTGCCAAGTTTAGAGACTCCTGATGTAGGCAATCAAGAAGTGAGCAGATATTATTATCCCAGTAAATCCCCATCGCCCTCCCCCCCAAAGAAAGTAAGATAAAGAAAAGGAATTCAACAGATGATAACTAGTTAAGGCCACTTGATATATTACATGTTTTAAAAATTGCCTCTGATATCAGTATGTTCTATATGCACTGAGGCACAATCACTCTTTATATTTCATAGGCCATTCTTAAAATGTCTGCACCAATAAACCCAAGATATAAAAGACTCTGGTTTTCCAAATAAAAAGTGTTCCTCCACCAGCATTAAAAATCAGTGTATCTCAAGAAAGTGTAAAGAATATTTGGGAGCTCATTAACCCATTAAAAACTGGCTAAACAAAAATAATACCATGCAAGCATTACAAAGTTTGACGATGAGAACCATGTTAATTCTAACTCTCAGCATTTCTGCATTTTGTATTTTGAAATGGAATTAATTGGCACTCAAGGAGAAGGGAGGCAGATATTGTTATCCTTATTGTTCTTGTTCTTATTGTCTAAGCCATCTATTTTGCACCTCCTCTCTAGTTAATTTTGCACATGGGCTTTTCCCCAGAATCTTGAATGAAGCAGGGTTTTTTTTTTGGGGGGGGGGGGGGAAAGGCAGCACTTGAGGTTAATGGAAAACATAGAAAAAGAGAGTGTTTTCTGGAGCCGTCTCCAGCTGGTTTGCAAATGTAGGGGGGCAGGGAGGCAACATCACCCCCAAATGTGCACATATGCATCCTATTTATTTCTAAGTCAGGTTCACTGCTCTTTGGAAAAAAAGGAGCAAACGAAGAGCCTGAATAATACAGACTTATGCTTCAGAAGTCAAGTGTCCAGTCTTTCCTGCAGCCCAAGCTAAAATGATCAAGGAAATCTGCACAGCACAAATTAGCCAATAGGTGATGGACAGATCCAGTGGTGGGTTTCAAATTTTTTTCAAACCTACTCTGTGGGTGTTGCCTCCTTTGTGGGAGTGACTTGCTGGCCATGTGACCTGGTAGGTGTGGCTTGCCGGCCATGTGTTTTCTTTCTCTCTCTCTCTCTCCTTCCTTTTGTCTCTCTGTCCCTTTTTCCTTTTTCCTTTCATCTCTCTCTCATTTTTTCTTTCTTTTTTTCTTTTTTTCTTTATTTATTTCTTCCTTTCTTTCTCTTTCTCTCTCTATGTGAGTCTGTGTGTGTGTGTGTGTGTGTGTGTGTGTGTGTGTGTGTGTCAGTGGTGGGTTTCAAAATTTTTTGGAACCTCTTCTGTAGGTGTGGCCTGCTTTCCGGGTCCACTGGTGGAACCTCTTCTAACCGGTTCGGTAGATTTGACGAACCGGTTGTATCGAACTGGTGCGAACTGGTAGGAATCCACTTCTGGACAGATCCCAACCTCTGGCTATGTTTACAGGAACCCTATCGCTGAGATGTTGTACACCAGGGGGTGCCAAACTCAAGGCCCGGGGGCCAGATCTGGCCCGTGGGGTGCTTAGATCTGGCCCGTGGGGCTGTCGTGGAAACAGCAAAGGACCGGCCCATGGTGCTTCTGCCAGCAAAAATGGAGTTCGGGAGGGTTACATGTGGCTCTCCCGAGCTTCATTTTTATTCGCAGAAGGTTGCAGGAACCTGTTTTTGCTGATAGAGCACTCAGGCCACCACAGGTGCCCCTGGCATGAGTTATGTTTAGTTGGCAACGTCTACGCTGGCCACACCCACTCCAGCCACCTGAGGTCCAACACAACCAGGGGTGTGCATTTGCATCTGCGTTCATGCGCATTTGCACATAAGGTCTGCACACTGTGCAAAATGTTAAAGGGGAAGAAATTTAATTTTTCCAATGAAAATTTTTCTGCACATGCGCAGAACTGAAAAGCAATATGACGGCACTGTAGGAGAACCGGTTCAGGGGTGTGGCAGGCCTGGATTGCTGCCAGTTCCAGCGATCCAGGCTGCCAAACAACTACCAGTTCGGCCGAACCGGTAAGAACCCACCACTGATGCGGCCCTCAATGAAATCAAATTTGACACACCTGTCGTAGACCATTCACATGGCAAGATTTGCGTGGGAGAAGAAGAAGGAGGAGGAGGAGGAGAAGAAGAGGAAGAAGAAGAAGAAGAAGAAGAAGAAGAAGAAGAAGAAGAAGAAGAAGAAGAACACTCTTTTGAGAGGTCCTTCCTGCTCTCAGAGAGCACCAAGAACCCCTCCTTTCAACCCTGAGCAGGGGTGGGTCACCACAGTTTCGTTGGGTATGCTTTTGTCGGTCGCCCTTTTGTCAGTGAACCTCTGCTTAGTGCTTAACTGAAGCCTCTAAAAAGTGCTTTCTACAGGAGGAGGTGGGAGAACCATGTGTCTCATTTAGTCTGACTTTATGATCACTCGAGCAGAGTTAAGCAAAGGTTAAAAGCCAAAAAATTCCTTATGTAGATGAGGCACGTGGTTCTCTTGCCTCCTCCTGTAGAGGGTGTTTTTTTAGAGGCTTTTTTAAACAGTTAAGCAGAGTCATCCATTGGAGACTCTGGCAGCATCTAACCCAGCCTGACCTCAGCAGCTCTTCAAGAAAGCTTTCTTGAAAGAGGGCAAAAGCCGTCCTGCCGCTATGTCCGACATAGAGGCGTCCCGCCTCCATGTTGGACATAGCAGCAGGGCACCCAAAAGCTGCTTTCTTTCTTTTTGCCTCACCAGCCATAAACCTCACCGCACATCACTGCTTTCTACACTATTTGAAAAAAATGAGGGAGGTCTGTGCAATCCTTCATCTTGCCTCATAGCTACTCTGCACATTACTCAGTCATCATAAAAAGAGTTTTATGCCTATAGCCTCTCCTGAATTTATGTTATCTTAAATTAACTTGCGGTCATTAATTTCTACATGAGGACCATCACTGCAAACCCTTTGATCTCAGTCTCAGTCCTTCCATCTTCGTGACCTGTTCAATCTCCAAAGTTCAACCTTTAAACTAATCAATGAAGTATTTGTCCCAGCTGTCTTGAGGACATCTTTGTGAAACAATAATGGCAGTAATAATCCAATCCAGACCTACATTCACAAATATTTATCTTCTTCTCCCTAGGAGGGTAATAATTTTAAACTGGTTTGGCTTGCCCGGAATTACACATTGTCCCAATAATGTATCAACTATTTCCTTCTGAGCTACCTGTGGGCACGGCTTCTTAATTTGCTCATATCAGGTAGAGATAAAGCCCTTCATGGTAGTGGATCTGCGTACTTGAGAGACCGCCTCCTGCCAATTACCTCCCTGCGACCAATTAGATCGCATAGATTAGGCCTCCTCCGAGTTCCATCTGCCAGTCAGTGTCGACTGGCAACCACACGGAGGAGAGCCTTTTCAGTAGTAGCTGCGACCCTTTGGAACGATCTCCCCATGGAGATTCGTACCCTCACCACCGTCCAGACCTTCCGCACAGCCCTTAAGACCTGGCCAGCCCGTCAGGCCTGGGGATAAAGATAATCTGTCCCCACCCGAATGATGAATGAATGTTGTGTACTATTTTACGCTTATGTATTGTTTTGCGTTTATTGTCTTGTACCCTCCCTTCCCTATTTTATGTAAGCCGCCCTGAGTCCCCTCAGGGAAAAGGGCGGCCTATAAATATTAATAAAATCCTAAAATCCTAAAAATACAGCTTCATTGGGAATGGAATGTAAATTATAGAAATGAAATGAAATAATGAACTAAAATATTGAACTGAACTGAACTGAAAAGAACAGAATAGAATAGTACAGAACAGAACAGAACAGAACAGATATTGGAATGTAGAATAGAATAGAACAGAACAAAATAGAACAGAATAGAATAGATTAGAATAGAATAGAATAGAACAGATGTTGGAATATAGAATAGAATAGAACAGAACAGATATTGGAATGTAAAATAGAATAGAAGAGAAGAGAAGAGAAGTTTGAAGGGATCTTGGAGGTCTTTTAATCCAGCCCCTTGCTCCTATGACATCCTGAATAGGGATGTCACAGAAGGTTAAAGTGGAAGGAGTTAATGTGTGCATGGTTGCAATGGGAGGAGAAGTCAGGATTCTAGTACATTTCTTGGATCATGGTCTAAAAATGTCATTAAAGAGCAAATGCATGTTTTGATTCGAATCTGGCTTAAGAAAATCTATGCAATACATACCGATATGACGTATTGTTGATTAGCCAGTAAATTACAAGAGGAAATTGCTTTCCTATCATGTCTCTTGGTAGTAGTTTTATAAATGGATTTGTTTGTGCATTTTTCTGCGTGTATAAGAGAAAAACAGAGTGTCTCTATGTGAAAAGTTAATGAATGGAAGAGAGCCCAGCCACATAATATGTAACGTGACCCATTCTCATCATCTTTCTGAGATCCAAGCTTCCCTGTGTCATCAAGCTGTATATATCAACTAGTACATCTAGTTACATCTGAGATACAAATTATTCTTACTCCCTCTAGATGGCAGCAAAGTTACAACTATCTGTATGTCTTTGCTGCCCTCTGGTGGCTGACTGGACATTTGTAGCCCTGATAAAAAGGTAAAGGTAAAGGTTCCCCTCGCACCTATGTGCTAGTTGTTCCTGACTCTAGGGGGCGGTTCTCATCTCCATTTCAAAGCCGAAGAGCCAGCACTGTCCGATGATGTCTTCGTGGTCATGTGGCTGACATGACTAAACACCGAAGGGACACAGACCGCTGTTACCTTCCCACCAAAGGTGGTTCCTATTTTTTCTCCTTGCATTTTACGTGATTTCGAATTGCTAGGTTGGCAGAAGCTGGGACAAGTAATGGGAGCTCACTCTGTTACACGGCGCTTGGGATTCAAACCGCCAAGCTGCCGAACTTCCGATTGACAAGCTCAGCGTCCTAGCCACTGAGCTACCACGTCCCTCTGTAGCCCTCAGAAGATAGCTGGATTCATCGTGCTGCAGATAGGTACTTGTCCTTCCTTACCTGGATCCATTCACATGATCGTATTCCCTCTTAACATTGACACGGACTGGCTGATTGATCCACTCTTGCTGGGGAGGTAAAGGGTTGATCTTGTGTGGTTGACCATAATCCGGGTTCCCTGAGGCCGTCATGTCTGCCTTGGAAAGGTGAGCACCAGCTCCGTAGGTAGAATCAAAGAGGGATTGATCTTCACTCACCACTGAGAGAGCCTCCTAGATATCAAACAGGAGAAAGAGAAATTAAAGCAGGTGTTATACCTGGGCTAGAGGTTTAGCTGATATCATCTTCTTGCAGCTGGCAAAGAGATAGTCAAAAAGGGATTGATCTGGAACTGGCATTCACCCCAGAGTTGCAAATTGAACCAGAAACTTTTGTGTTTCCACCCCAATTACTGAGCCAAACTTAGGGGTTCTTTGCTTTAATCTGAGCAGGCTGCAAGAACCTAGAGCAGAAGAGCTGCACACTGTATCTGTGGAGAAGAGCACCTCCCTTTGCTTTGGTAACCTGCCAGATTCAGAAGAGCTAAGCCATCCTTCTCCAGATGGTGGCTTTATGAATATATGGTCAACGTAACTCGCTGAGTTTGGAGCCGACAAGATTTTCATGATGGATGGGGGGAAATAACCGAGTTGGACTGAGCTAAACATTCTGCTACATGGAAAAAGCAACCATGTGGATGCAGCTTTCCCCATCCGTCATTTGGAGTGCTATTTCATTCAGCACCACCCATCTGCTGGAGCCTATGGCCAGGACAACTTGGAAATATACATATATGATGCGAAAGTCAGCCCCAGTGTGCTGTGTTACACAGGACGGCCAGTATTTCAATCCTGGCATCTGCATGTTAAATAATGACAGCTGTGGAGAAATACCGAGAATGTCTGAAACCCTGGAAAGCTAGCCATGAAGGAGAAAGGGTTGACCATGTCATATGTAGAAGAAATAATCATTTTAATCACCTTTGATAATACCTCTACAGATATAGAGATACTATAATACAGTTCCTAGGATGGTCTGGTCTAGTCTGGTCTGGTCTGGTAAGAAGGGTATGGTAGAGTATAGTAGGGTAGGGTATGGTAGGGTAAGGTAGTGTAGGATATGGTTTGGTAGTGTAGGGTATGGTTTTGGTAGGGTAGGATAGGATAAGGTAGGGCAGGGTAAAGTATGGTTTGGTAGGGTAGAGTAGAGTAGAGTAGAGTAGAGTAGAGTAGGATAGATAGAATGAGGTAGGGTAAGGTAGGGTATAATACGGTAGGGTATGGTTTGGTAGGGTAGGGTATGATATGGTATGGTAGGATATGGTAGGGTATGTTTTGGTAGGGTAGGGTATGATATGGTATAGTAGGGTATGGTTTGGTAGGGTAGGGTAGGGTAGGATAGATAAAATGAGGTAGGGTAGGGTAAGGTAGGGTATAATACGGTAGGGTATGGTTTGGTAGGGTAGAGTAGGATAGATAGAATGAGGTAGGGTAGGGTAAGGTAGGGTATAATATGGTAGGGTATCGTTTGGTAGGGTAGGGTATGATATGGTATGGTAGGATATGGTAGGGTATGTTTTGGTAGGGTAGGGTATGATATGGTATAGTAGGGTATGGTTTGGTAGGGTAGGGTAGGGTAGGATAGATAAAATGAGGTAGGGTAGGGTAAGGTAGGGTATAATACGGTAGGGTATGGTTTGGTAGGGTAGGGTATGATATGGTATGGTAGGATATGGTAGGGTATGTTTTGGTAGGGTAGGGTATGATATGGTATAGTAGGGTATGGTTTGGTAGGGTAGGGTAGGGTAGGATAGATAAAATGAGGTAGGGTAGGGTAAGGTAGGGTATAATACGGTAGGGTATGGTTTGGTAGGGTAGAGTAGGATAGATAGAATGAGGTAGGGTAGGGTAAGGTAGGGTATAATATGGTAGGGTATCGTTTGGTAGGGTAGGGTATGATATGGTATGGTAGGATATGGTAGGGTATGTTTTGGTAGGGTAGGGTATGATATGGTATAGTAGGGTATGGTTTGGTAGGGTAGGGTAGGGTAGGATAGATAAAATGAGGTAGGGTAGGGTAAGGTAGGGTATAATACGGTAGGGTATGGTTTGGTAGGGTAGGGTATGATATGGTATGGTAGGATATGGTAGGGTATGTTTTGGTAGGGTAGGGTATGATATGGTATAGTAGGGTATGGTTTGGTAGGGTAGGGTAGGGTAGGATAGATAAAATGAGGTAGGGTAGGGTAAGGTAGGGTATAATACGGTAGGGTATGGTTTGGTAGGGTAGGGTATGATATGGTATGGTAGGATATGGTAGGGTATGTTTTGGTAGGGTAGGGTATGATATGGTATAGTAGGGTATGGTTTGGTAGGGTAGGGTAGGGTAGGATAGATAAAATGAGGTAGGGTAGGGTAAGGTAGGGTATAATATGGTAGGGTATCGTTTGGTAGGGTAGAGTAGGATAGATAGAATGAGGTAGGGTAGGGTAAGGTAGGGTATAATATGGTAGGGTATGGTTTGGTAGGGTAGGGTAGGATAGGATAAGGTAGGGTAGGGTAAGGTATGATATGGTAGGGTATGGTTTGGTAGGGTAGGGTATGATATGGTATGGTAGGATATGGTAGGGTATGTTTTGGTAGGGTAGGGTATGATATGGTATGGTAGGGTATGGTTTGGTAGGGTAGGGTAGGGTAGGATAGATAAAATGAGGTAGGGTAGGGTATAATACGGTAGGGTATGGTTTGGTAGGGTAGGGTAAGGTCGGATCGGGTCTGGTCTGGTCTGGTGGTACTATAATATAGTTCCTATGCATAATCAAAGCATGACTACCATCTAACAAAACAATGGGACACTGCCTTCTCTACTACACAATTGTTTCTGTCCAGCGGTCTAGACTAGACCTGAGACAGATGCCTTACTTTTTTAATATCTTACACGATGTTGTCCTTGGGAGTAGGCCAGTTTTAGCTTTCCTCATTTTTATGCTACATTCCTGGCATATCGCTCTGGGCTCTGTCGGTGGCTGAGCCAAGACCCAAACCAACTTTCTGTGCCTGCCGACACAGCCCTTTGTCTCTCGAGGCAAATTCGTGAAACAGAAGACTGACTTTCATCCAGGGGTGACTGGAGAAAGGAAGGCAGGGCGTAGGGAAGAAAAACACCTTCAGAAGTAACAGAGGTATGGAAAGAATTCCTACAGAAAACAATTCATAAACCTGTTGCAGGCCAAAACTTAGAGCAAGGCTTTTGTGGCGAGAGTTCAAGGGGCGAGAGCTTTGCCAGATAATTGAAGGTTTAGACCTGAAGCATTGCAAGGAAAATTCATAACATAGGCATTCTGCTGCCTTACAACCTTCCTCAAACTAATCTTCACTTGGAAGGTCAGGATGCAACCAGAGGGCAGAGGATGTTTTTTGATGTGTGGTTTTTTTAGTAATATTATCTGTCCTCATTTTCAGGGTGCCTTAAGAGTTTTTCCAAATCTCTTTGGATGTGTTTTTAATCTCTCTTTGGATTGTAAGCTAAGGATGCTGCTATTACTGTTTCATTCACATCTCTGCCTCACCCTTGTAGCTTCTTCGTCTGCTTATGTTTAGCTGTCCAAAACTCCATCATGAAAGATGTTTCTTCAGGGGAGGTCTTCTTTGGGATTTAACTGAGATGTGGAAAGTCATGGCGACTGTCCTTATTAAGAGATAATTGTACAAAAAAGAAATAGGACAGGCATGTACCCATCGGACACCTCAAATGTACTAACTGTACACTCATAAATCATATCATAGTAGGCATCTACGAGCCCTGAGCCATGGTGGCGCAGTGGTTAGAGTGCAGTACTGCAGGCTACTTCTGCTGCCTGCTGGCTGCCTGCGATTTGGCAGTTTGAATCTCACCAGGCTCAAAGTTGACCCAGCCTTTCGTCCTTCCGAGGTGAGTAAAATGAGGACCCAGATTGTTGGGGGCAATAGGCTGACTCTGTAAACCACTTAGAGAGGGCTCTAAAGCACTGGGAAGTGGTATATAAGTCTAAGTGCTATTGCTATTTTCCTTCCTTCTTTCCTTCCTTCCCTCCCTCCCTCCTTCCCTTCACAGTGGTTAGAGTGCAGTACTGTAGGCTACTTCTGCTGACTGCTGGCTGCCAGCAATTTGGAAGTTCGATCCTGACCAGCTTAAGGTTGTCTCAGCTTTCCATCCTTCCGAGGTGGGTAAAATGAGGATCCAGATTGTTGGGGGCAAAAGGCTGCCTCTGTATAACAGCTTAGAGAGCACTGTGAAACACTGTAATATAAGTCTAAGTGCTATTGCTATTGCTATCTATGTAGGTCAGGATTCAATCGTTGGGTTCTTGATATTCTCTGAGCTTAATTCTCTTCCTTTGGATAACTTCATCAGCGCACTGATCATGTTACCTAACCTGGTAATGAGTTGTCTGTAAGAAGCTAAGCAAACTCAGAGAACACCAAGAACTCAACCAAGAAGCCATATTAGAGATTGATGCAATGTGCCAGTTATTTCAATTTTTTAATTCAGGATGATGAAAGATACAGCTGGCAGACTTTCACTTGTGATCTTCAAGATTTGAGCTATATCTAGAGAAAGGAGACAAGCCTGAGACTCACTGTGGCTTATTCTTATAACATTAAACTGCAGCATAAGTTTATAGTTCATCCAGCTGATTTTTATCACAGGCATGCTGCATATTCCAGTAAATTTATCACATTACTTTGTGGCAGGCAAGAAAGAGATTGAAAATCACTCACATGAAAGCAATGAAATCGGGGAATGAATAGCAGGAGTTCCTAATTAAGTTCCTTGCCTTTCTATCTCAACAGTCATGCAAAAGATAACAGAGTTATCAGTTAAAGCCAGAGATGGGTGGAATGGGGGATTTCTCTAGAGAAGAAAAGGAGATATCTGTCACTTTGTTTTGGGATGGACTTGATCATTTATTTCATTATTTATAAATTGTAGTAATAAACATCCTTCTCAATTCATAACCTCTTCCACTGCAGCACTTAAGAACAATAATGACATACTTAAGATATGGAAATAGACAACTGTTTAATTTACATCATTTTCCCCAATAACACAGCACTTGGTTGGGCTTGGCGTATAGCCATGCTGGCCACCTGACCACAGAAGCATCTTTGGACAATGCTGGCTCACTCAGCTAAGAAACAGAGATGAGCAGCGCTCCCTAGAGTCAAACACAACTGGATGGGGGTTGGTTGGTTGGTGTCTTACTAATGTATTTCTAGCCGTGTGTCATCTTAATAGGAGAAAACTAAGTTATATCCTGTAGGCTCTTCTCTATGTCAGAGAAAACTTCACTTGCTACACCCTTGCCAATTGGCAAGAATGGTTTACCAGTTACCAATTCATCCATCAATCCATCCAGTCATTCATCCAGTCAATCATCCAGTCAATCATCCAGTCAATCATCCAGTCAATCATCCAGTCAATCATCCAGTCAATCATCCATCCATCCATCCAGGATAGCCCTTGTCTTTCTTCCACTTCCACTTCATTTCCACTTCCATTTTGTACAGGGCCCACTGGTAGACCAACCTGATCTAGAATGGTCTTCTCTAGAGGTGAGGAGCTTCTAGTCCCCACTGTGGCTTGGAGCAATTCTAGAAATATATCCTTTCTCCACTCATGTGAATATGACCAATCACCATTCGACTAGCGAATTGGTTTGATACTTTATGGCCAACATTCAGATGCATTTGGTCCATCTCACTATTCATTGGTCTACTACCTGAAGTAACTGCTTCACAAACTCCAATGAAAGGTTGGCTAATGACACAGAAATAGGTCTGGTGAAAAAGCCTACTCATGACCATACAACTTATGATCCATCAAACCAAGCAGAGCACAACTAGAGTACATCGGCCATACATGATGGCTTATTAGAAGTTTGATAAACTCTTGCTGTACCATGACTGCAAAAGCAAGAGTTGGACTGACCATCTGGTAAACCACAATCAGGCTGGAGACAAGAGGTATGCAAACCTGGTTTAGAAAGTTCATGCAGACCTTACTACATTTAAACAATACTCTCTTAATGATTCTGCTTTAACAGATTAACAGAGTTGGAAGGGGACCTTATAGGTCATCTAGTCCAACTCCCCCACTCAAGCAGGAGACCCTACACCATTTCTGACAAATGGCAGTCCAATCTCTTCTTAAAAGTCTCAAGTGATGAAGCTCCCACAACTTCCAAAGACAAAGCTGTTCCATTGATTGGATTGCTCTCATTGTCAAAAAGTTCCTCCTTGTTTCTAGGTTGAATCTCTCCTTAGTCAGTTTCCATCCCTTATTCCTTGTCTGGCCTTCGGGTGCTTTGGAAAATAGCTTGATCCCCCTCCTCTCTGTGGCAGCCCCTCAAATATTGGAAGACTGCTATCATGTTTCCCCTGGTCCTTCTCTTTGCTAGACTAGACATGCCCAGTTCCTGTAACCGTTTTAGTCTCCAGTCCCCTAATCATCCTGGTTGCTCTTCTCTGCGCCTTCTCTAGAGTTTCAACATCTTTTTTAGAGTGTGATGACCAAAACTGGATGCAGTACTCTAGGTGTCGTCTTACTGGGGCTTAATTTCTGAAGCCCTTTCCCATCTTTTATGTCTATAATAATGCCATTTTTCTAGCAACTAACAATTCCATGAGAACAAGTCTAATTTAGTGGTTAAGACATCAGATTATTAAACCAGGAGACTGTGAGTTCGAGTGCCACCTTAGGCACAAAGCCAGCTGGGTGACATTCTTCCTCAAAACTAGAAGGAGACAATGGACAGAACTATTCTGAATAAATCTCTTCTAGACAAATGTTTGGACAAATCTCTTATGGAAAAACCTGGCCAAGAAAAACCCCAGGGAGTTGTCCAGGCCATCTCTGAGACTCAGATGCAATTGCACGAGAATTCTCTCTCCCCGCCCCCAATACTTTTAGACCTGTCCTTGAGAAAGAAGGAAGAGCTGAACAAGCAATCATACATGGTTCAAAGAAGTAACAACAGCAGACACAATAAGGACTCTTCCAGACTCTGTTCCTGGTCTAAAGCAAAACTGTGTCCCAGCCAGCTGATTTGGCAGCCAGCTAAACTTATAATGCTAATCACAACAAGCACCATCTGGAGCTGGTAGATTGATCTGAGCTGGCAAATCAGTTCAAGATTTTGAACTCCCTTCTTTTATGAAATACTTTCCCCTTAATGCTTACATCTGGCTCGTACATAATAATTTACAGCATCCTCAATTGCCCACAGACCATGCCTGCAGAAACTTGTTCCTTCTCTCTGTTTACATGTATCGACTCATTCCTCCACCCACCGATTTTTCTCTCCAGGTGTTGCCTTCATTTTCTTGGGAAACAATTAGGCATCTCTATTTGTCAGCATTGACCCTGTGCTGTAGATACAGTACACAGTGGCCTATTGCATGAGACACAGTTGTAAATATTGTTAATTAGCAGGTTTTATGGTCAATTCAGCTGGAGATGCTTGGGGCCAGGAATACGATGGTTTCAAAAACTGGCTACTTTGCAAACCCCGAACCTCAACCACTTCTCAGATGAATACATTTTTAAAAAGGCAAAGTCACATTATGGGGTTATGTGTTGTGCCCCGCCCCCCATCTTCCTGGTAGATTGAAAAATATGCCTTCAAGCTAACCGAACAGTCTCTCTTAGGCTTACCAAGGCAGAAAGAGGCCTCTCCTTGACCACTGTGAATTTTCTACTGTCAGCCATAACTTTCCACCATTCAAGACAATGATGAATTTGCATACACATGGGAGGTTGAATAACTAACGTGTGGTGCAACCAGAACAATTTTGGACTAAACACACTCAAAACCATAGAAGTGGTGGTGGATTTTAGAAGAAAACTTCCTATACTACCACCTCTTACAATACTAGACAACACAGTATCAACAGTAGAGGCCTTCAAGTTTCTAGGTTCTATCATATCTCAAGACTTAAAATGGACACCTAACATCAAAATCGTCATCAAAAAGGCACAACGAAGAATGTTCTTTCTGTGCCAACTCAGGAAGCTCAAACTTCCCAAAGAGCTGCTGATTCTGTTCTGCAGAGGAATTATTCAGTCAGTCATCTGCACCTCCATAACTGTCTGGTTTGGCTCTGCAACCAAACAAGACAGACACGGACTTCAACGGATCATTAGAACTCTAGAAAAAACAATTGCTACCAACCTGCCTTCCATCAAGGGCCTGTATATTGCACGAGTCAAAAAGAGGGCTGTGAAAATATCTACAGACCCCTCGCATCCTGGACACAAATTGTTTAAACTTCTACCCTCAAAATGATGCTATAGGGCACTGCACACCAGAACAACTAGACACAACAGTTTTCCCTGCATGCCACCACTCTGCTAAACAACTAATTCCCACAACACTGTCAAATTATCTACTAAGACTGTATTACTATTATTCTTCTCATCCTTCTGAGTACCTATCTCTTCCCACTTAGGACTATAACCATGTTGCTTGTATCTTTAAATTTATATTGTTTTTGTTTCCTAGAATGATTTGATAGCTTATTAATAACCTTGACTATCATTGTTGTATCTTTTATTCTTGATGAATGTATTTTATTCTCCTTATGTACACTGAGAGCATATGCACCAAAGACAAATTCCTTGTGTGTCCAATCACACAGCCATTATTCCATTATTCCGTTATTCCGTTATTCCGTTATTCCGTTATTCCGTTATTCCGTTATTCCGTTATTCCGTTATTCCGTTATTCCATTATTCCATTATTCCATTATTCCATTATTCCCTTCCCTTCCCTTCCCTTCCCTTCCCTTCCATTCCATTCTATTCTATTCTATTCTATTCTATTCTATTCTATTCTATTCATGTAGATCACAGTTTGAAAACACCAAGCTGCTCAATTCATTCAGAGAAGTGAAACGACTTTTTGATTCTCCTTCCCACAGGAATTCTGACCCATTTTCAGCTATCGGGACCCATTCACTATTGTTTTTAGCCCACCCATGACACCATTATTCCAGCTACATTCATAAGCATTGTTTAGTTACATCCTGTTTTGTTATTCCAATGGTATCCGAAACAATGGGAGGAAGCCCATTAGGAAACATTCACAGGGAGCTGATAGAGTACAAAGACCGTAACATTCATTTCTGGTATGAGATGTCTTGCTGAAGATAAAAAAAGAGAGGGTAGGCAGAGGAAATGGACCAGGGTCTGGAAAAGCTACCAGTAAAAAAAAAAAAATTGGAAAGAATGCAAGGTACATTTTCCTTTGTTACAAATTGGGCTAAAATATGAAAACAAAATAGTGGAGCAGTTTGTATGAATGAATTGAAGGTACTCTGGAATGTGGAACATTTAGCTGATCAAGATAGCAGAGAAAGAGATGCTTCCCCTTCCGTTCTGCCTATTGGTGTAGGGATTCGGTCAATGTTTCTGAATTTTAGATGGTTCAGGAGGTGTGACACATTAAGCCAGTGTTTCTCAATTTGGGCAACTTGAAGATGTGTGGACTTCACCTCCCAGAATTCCCCAGCCGACATGAAGTCTTCACATTGCCAAGGTTGAGAAATGCTGTGATGGTGTTCCTCTACATCAGGGGCGTCAAACTCAATTTCATTGAGGACCACATCAATGTGGTTGTGCTTGACCTCCAGGGGCTGGGATGTGTGTGGCCAGCTCGACATCACTCAGTGAGGCTCCGTTTTCGGTTGTGATGGTCTCCTGCAACCCTCTGCCAGTGAAAACAGAGCTTGGGAAGGCCGCCCATGGAGAAGACTCACTCCGTTTTCACTGGCAGAGGGCTGCAGGAGGTTGCCGCTGCTGAAAACGGAGTTTGGGAGGGCTGCACGCGGTCCTCCCAAGATCCTTTTTTACTGGCAGAGGCAATGCAGGCTGGTCTTTCATTGTTTCCAGGATTGGCCTGTGGGCCAGATTTAAGCAAAACACTGGCATGCATAAGAATATGATGTAAACTTGTTTTTCAAAAGGCATCTTTGGTTTGCGTTAAAACAACTTCAACACACGCAATGTTCTGATTGCACCCCAAACGCAGTAGTCATCCTTACCTTTCACAGAGGCACTGAGTTTTATGAATATGAGCATGATAGTGTAGAATAATCATATCCAAGGACCAGTGGTGGGTTTCAAAAAATCTTTGGAACCTCTTCTGCAGGTGTGGCCTGCTTTCCGGGTCCACTGGTGGAACCTCTTCTAACCGGTTCGGTAGATTTGACGAACCGGTTCTACCGAATAGGTGTGAACTGGTAGGAACCCACCTCTGCTAAGAGGTCTGCAAGGGGGTGTGTATAAGCGCACCAATGTGCCTACTGCTCCTGTCCTACTGTTCCTATTTATTTGTACTCATTTCTTATGTATATGCTTATACCAGCTTATATGTTTATATGTTATATTCATATGTATGCTTGTTTTCTCATACATGCTTGACAAACCAAACAAAATTAAAAAATAATGAGACTCATGCTGCAAAGCACAGGTTTCTGTCTTCATCTCCGACTAAAACTCAGGAATCCATGGACTGCTACCTCGACCGGCATGTCCTTCTCTTGAACTCTTACAATGTCTTGTCGCTAACTGGTCTTCACATTTGGCAGAAGAGTCCAAAGCTTTTTGCCCCCACTGGGCTGGCATGCATCTTTATTTTCTTTATACACCCACCCCAGTCTCTGGCTCCATTCTGACCAGCTCGCCTTTACACACGCCTCTAGGAAAAAAGCAAAGATTTTTTTTTTCTTGCAAGCAAGTCCTCTTGTGGCATTCCAACAAAAACATCTCAACGAGATTACATCAAGATATTTTCCTTCTCTTTTTTTGCCCCAGTCACAATCACACTACGGGGGATAGAAAATCCAGCGCTTAACCCACCGAAGGGGTGGTTTAACTGATCTCGTTTTCTGCAAAGATTCATTAATGTCCCTGTCTCGCAAAGAAGGAGAAGATACGCAACTGGGTCTTGGTGGACAGCAGGCTTGGAAAGAATGACGGCCAATTTGCAAGCTGCATATACCACACATTTCCAAACTGGGTGAACACTGGCATGAGAGATAAATTGGCTCCCTCTCTAGTGAATTTTAGTAGAGATCCTTAAAGAACTCCTGGCATATAGAATAACTAGGATGACCACACCTAGAATACTGCATCCAGTTTTGGTCACCACACTATAAAAAACATGTTGACACTCTAGAGAAGGTGCAGAGAAGAGCAACCAGGATGATTAGGGGACTGGAGACTAAAACATGGGATGAACAGTTGCAGGAACTAGGCATGGCCAGTCTAGCGAAGGGAAGGACCAGGGGAGACATGATAGCAGTCAATAACACATTGCAGAAGGCAATATTAAGCACTTATATCAGGGGTGTCCAAACTCAAGGTCCATGGGCTGGACACGGTCCATGGGGTGTTTAGATCTGGCTTGCGATGCTGCCCTGGAAACAGTGAAGGATTGGCCTGCAATGCCTCTCCCAGTGAAAATGGGGCCCGGGAGGGCTGTGCACGCCCCACGAGCTCTGTTTTTGTTGGCAGAGGGGTGCACGAGGCCACCCCAGTGAAAATCAGAGATTGGGAGGGCTGTGTGGGGCCACCTGAGCTCCATTTTTGCTGGCAGAGGGCTGCAGGAGGCCGTGCCAGCTGAAAACAGAGCTCGGGAGCCTGTTTTAGCTGCCAGAGGGCTCGGGCCACCACAGGTAGCCTCACCCGACACAAGTGACATCAACTTGGCCACTCCCACCCTCGCCACACCCACTCCAACCTCCCAAGGTCAAACACAACCCTGATGAGACCCTCCATGAAATTGAGTTTGACACCCCTGATTTATATCATTTCTTTTGACTCTCAAAGCCATCCATTTTGGAAGTTATCTTTGGTGATTTTGCTCCAATCACTTTCTGAACTTAAGAAAGGGCTTTTCATGGTATTTCGTGCATATCATGCCCCAAAAGGCTGCAGAACTTATTTAGGATAAAGAGAAGTAGCTCTGTTTCCTGTTCCACACACTCTTGAAGGTGACAAAAACAACCTATTAGAGCACCTTCATGTTCATCGTTCTCTAAAAGCATTTTCAAAAGGAAACCAGATGCAAATCTTCATGTTTCAGAGGCTTCTTGTGTTTAAATAGTACAGTGATGTCTACATCTGAAGGAGACAATTTTTATTTTTTATTTTTTTAATTTAAATTTTTTATTTCTCATATATACATTCACAATTATATGATCTCATAACTGTTATTAATAATATGTATTTGTAACAATTTTTCTCCCCTACAGTTGACAATATACTTGAAATTGCTTTCTTACCATCCCATAAACCCACCTTATCTTACAACAATCCTACTTCTTCTTCCTTCCCTCCTTCCTTCCCTCCTTTCTTCTCTCCTTCTCTCCTTCCTTCCCTCCTTCCTTCCCTCCCTCCTTCCCCCTTCCCTCCCTCCCTCCTTTCTTCTCTCCTTCTCTCCTTCCCTCCTTCCCTCCTTCCTTCCTTCCCTCCTTCCTTCCCTCCTTTCTTCTCTCCTTCTCTCCTTCCTTTCCTCCTTCCTTTCCTCCTTCCTTCCCCCCTTCCTTCTCTCCTGCATTCCCTCCTTTCTTCCCTCCTTTCTACTCTCTGAAGGAGACAATTTTTAAAAGTACAGGTAATAGTCCTTGCCTCACCAAAATTCATTTAGCGGCTGTTTGAAGTTATAATGGTGTGAAAAAAGTGACTTATGACCAGTCCTCGCACTTATGACTGTCACAGAATCTCTACAGTCACATGATCACAGTTGGGAAGCTTGGCAATCATCATTAAAAGGCTGCAGCATCCCATCATCATGTAACCATGATTGGGCAGGAAGCTTCCAACTAGCAAAATCAATGGGGGAAGCCAGATTCACTTAACGTCTGCTTGATTTACTTAGCGACTGCAGCAATTAATTTAAAACCCATGAGAAAAAAAGTCATAAAATTGGTTGGAAGTCACTTAACAACCATATCGCTTAAGGTAAAGGTTCCCCTCACACATATGTGCTTGTTGTTACCGACTCTAGGGTGTGGTGCTCATCTCCGTTTCAAAGCCGAAGAGCCAGCGCTGTCCGAAGACGTCTCCGTGGTCATGGGGTCAACATGACTAAATGCCGAAGGGACATGGAACACTGTTACTTTCCCACCAAAGATGGTCCCTATTTTTCTACTTGCATTTATTTTAGATGCTTTTGAACTGCTAGATTGGCAGAAGCTGGGACAAGTAACAGGAGCTCACTCCATTATGTGGCGCTAGGGATTCGAACTGCTGAACTATCGATCTTTCTGATCGACAAACTCAGCGTCTTAACCACTGAACCATCGCACCCACAACCGTGGTTATAAGCTTAGTATTAGCGGTACAGAAATCTTCAAAAAGTGTGGCATGAAAGCTACTTCTCACATGGTTGAAAATATTGATACTAGATCTGTCAGTTACCAAGACAAGAGAGAAATAAAAGGCCAAAGAAAAGGTTAATTTATCCATTGCACCATAGAAATGGGAAAAAGAGGGTTACGAATTCAGATCTTGATTTTGCTATGAAACTCACCTCTGATATAAAGCATCCTGTGAATTCTTTCATTATGGTTTCATGGCTTTTCTACAATCAACCCATTTACAGTTTTTTTTTCAAACCTCAGAAATTATTCCTGATTTTTTATTTTTTATTTTTTATTTTTGCTTTGTCAGTGGGGGGGGGGGGAACCTCCCTAATTCCATCAATCCAGAAATGTTCTCTGGGTATGACTTTGAGTGAAAGGGAGCTAGAATTCAATTTTACACGAGGTGCAAGCTCGTCTGGATTCTAAAGTCAGACAAAAGAGGATATCCATGTTGTAAATCCCAAGAGACATCTGGTTCATCTTTTGCAAGGCTGGGCCTCAATCTCCCTTGAATTCTAGACATTTCCACTACATTACATGGGATGCATATCAGTGGGCTAAACATTTTAAACAATGGACCTGGCTGTAGTAATTTTTTTAAATTTGCATTTATGTTTAAGTAGTCTGCCTATCATATCAAGCAGAATCACCTTTGGGCTGTAGCAAAATACTGCCTGATTCCCCCCCCCCCCACCTGATCTCATTTCAATGAAGAAGAATTCACTTTCAAAATTTCTTTCCATTGAGAACAAAATATGCATGAAAGATTCAGGTACAAACTCCAAATCCTCTTATTTTATAATACAATGGCCAAGGGATATACGTGTGTGAATGTCCAATCCAGATTCTAATAATAAGCTCTACAGCTGTGATGGCGAACCTATAACACGTGTGCCCAAAGTGGCACACGAAGCCATATCGCCCAGCACCCGCACCCTCGCCTGTTTGTCTTCTGGGTTTCTGCCATGCATGCATGCGTGAAGATCAGCTGTCTGTGTGAATGGCAGTGCTGAAAACCGGTGTGCACATGCGTCCCGGCCTGTTAATTGTCGGGTGTGCATCCGTGTCAGATCCTGGAAGTTCAGCTTTTCTGGAGGATGATCTCTTTGCGCACATGGCAGTGCCCAAAATGCATGCTAGAACATGGAAGTTCAGCTTTTCCGGAGCACATCTCCGACAAGCACGCATAACATTTCCGTGCAACCTTTTCGGCATTCTACAATAACACACAACCTTCCTGGTTTGCTGTGCTTCTAAGGGAAGACCTCCCAAAGGAATATTTTCTGTAGGGTTTTTTTTAAGACAGACCAGCTGGATAAATTTCAGAATGGCGACAAAATATGTAACTATGCGAGTAAATTCCCAACTCAGAAAGACCACCAAGATAATCCCAAAGATACTTTTCAATACGCAACTCAACTTGCGTCCATTTTTCCCTTGAAAACATTTCGCTTCTCATCTAAGAAGCTTCTTCAGTTCTGACTAAATGGTGGGGAATGGATGGATTTGTAAATCAGAATTCAAGGAGCTTCTTGGAAGAGAAGCAAAAAGTTTTCAAAGGAAAAAAAAATAAGGAAATCCACTTGCCTATTGAAAAACACCTTTGGGACAACCATGACCTGGATGATTGAGAATCTCCATAGACCTCACCAAGATAAATTCAGAAGGAATTCTTAGGCATCTTGAAAAATATGGTGGGAAAAGGAGACTTTTGCCTTAATCTTAACCATCTGGTTCAGCCAAAGGGGGAGGGGCAGACAGGCTAAAAGTGTAATAATAATAATATTGTCATCATGGATTGGAAGCAATAAACTAGGATTTCAGACAAGAGTTCGCTTCCAAGAGACACATCCAAAACTCAGATTCTGTCACTGAAAATAATTTATCTCTAAGTAAACAGGATTTTTTTATTTAATTACAGATTTTCTTCTTTTAAGAAATAAAGGTTTGTTTGGATTGGACAGTTTCTAGGAAATATTAGAAAGTGATTAATTTTCTAGAAGGTTGGATTAGGAATAACTGGGAGACTGTTTTATTTGTATATCCTTTTTTCTGATTCCTTTATTCTAATCTTGTCTTGTATTTATTTAAGGATTAATTGTGCATCCAGATGTTGATTAGCAGTAACTCCCACCAGTAACTCCCACCATCATTTATCATCAGCCGTGATTCCTAGGGATATTGGATGCTGGCACGTTCAGTCAATATTTTAAGAGCCAGAAGTTACCTACCAGAATGAATGTTCCAACACTGGAAGTTTTTAAGAAGAGATTGGACAATCGTTTGTCTGAAATGATTTAGGGTTTCCTGCCTAAGCAGGGGGTTGGAGTAGAAGACCTCCAAGGTCCCTTCTAACTCTGTTATTCTGTTAAAACTGTTAAACTTGTTTTTTTTCTTTAGCAAACAATAATCAGGATGCTTGCAGCTTCTTCTTTCTGTAAAATGGGCACATTGTCTGCAGGACTCAGCTAAGGAAGGTAGCTGAGATCGCAAGCAGAGAGAGAAAGCAAGAGGCTCACATTTATTGAAACAATTGTTGTGTCTCCATGGGCCAAACTAAGCTCAGGCAGAAAATAGCTAGTGCCCCCAACTTTCCTGGAATGAGGGTTAAGCTTTTACTCCAGGAGGAACACCCTGTCAAAATGAGCTTAGCGATCAGGCTAACCTTTCCACACAATTAAAGGACACATCTGTCTCACAGGCCTGCTTCTCTTCCTTTGCTGAAGCACAGACATGAACTAAACAGCTTGTCTTGTTGATTTGGCCGGGGAACAAAGGCGCCCATTCATGGACTGCTCACTTCGTCCACACGTGGGTGTGCAAAACTAACTTTGCTCTGAAAGGTGGGTGGACAGCCTTTGCCTGAAACTCAATCCTGCCCTTCCCACCCACCAGCCATGATATAAATCCAACAGTTGCAGTGGCCCAGTGAGGTAAGACTTCTTTTTAAATTTTGACCTGGACTTCACATTCAGGAAAGACACACACACACACACACACACACACACACACACACACACACACACACAGAGGGAGGGAGGGAGAGAGATGGAGACAGACAGATAGAAAGAAACAGAAAGTGAGACAGAGAGAGAGAAAGAGAGAGAGAGACATTCAGGAAAGAGAGAGAGAAGACATAGAGAGAGAGAGACATAGAGAGAGACAGAAAGAGAGAGAGAAAAAATAGAGACAGAGAGAAAAGAGAGAGAGAGAGACAAATAGACAGACACAGATATTCAGAAAAGAGAGGGAAAGAGAGAGACAGACAGAAAGAGGGAAAGAGATATATAGGCAGAGAGAAAGAATGAGGCAGACAGACAGATACAGACATTCAAGAAAGAGAGAGAGAGAGAGAGAGACAGAAAGGAAGAGGAGGGAAGGAAGGAATGAAGGGGAGAAAGAGAGAGCAAGAAAGGCGAAGCAAATATAGGTTATGTTGGATTGAATTAAGTTAGTAGGAATCTGAAAACTCACTTTGTCTAAGATCCACATTTTCATTTTCAACTATCTTAATAACTTATTTGGGTTTGCATTCTTTGAGGCTGACCATCAAGTGTCCCCTGGGTAAGCTTTGTATAATTAGGAAATAAATGTGGTAACTGAAAAAAGTGATCGTCATAAGTCATGAAAACAAAAGCCAACATCCAAACTTGGTCATGCTTTCCCAAAGAGGTACAGTGTTGAAGCTCCCCTGTCTTCCCAAACTCTTCCTTAGGCAGGATATCAAAAATAGCAAGGAAGAAGGTTCAACAATGAAGCCACTCATTCTTAATCTAAATCACGTTGTGGGCAAATCCCACCAATTTGTTTCCTAGAAGAAGCAGAATTCAAGAAACATTACAGTCTTTATAATAGCAAGCTTGGAAAGTAGTTTTGAATGGACCACTAGTAAAGGCAAATTCTATGCTATCTCAGTCGCTGGCATTGATCTGATGTTTTCTAGCTTCACTCTTCAATGCTTTATGGACTAACCTTGAACGATTGATTCCGTCCAAAATTCACTTTCATCCAAACTTCTGTCCAACCAACAGGGCCTATCTCATAGCTTGTTTAAAACCACCTCACTGCACTCTTGGCCAATTCTGTGATCAATTCAAACCTAACATCCTTTTAGAAATCACAAAAGTCATATATTCTTTGCCTCTGGCATATGGTAAGCTAAAATTTCTGTATCCATATGATGTACAATAGACCCCCAGGTGTGTTGAAAAATCTGTCTATATATAAAAATGGCTGTGTGTGTTTGTCTGTGTTTGTGTGTGTTTGTGGGTGTTTGTGGGTGTGGGTGGGTGGGTGTGGGTGTGTTCCAACATAACTCTGGAAAGCCTCAAGCAATTTCAACTAAACTTGGTACACAGATGACTTACTCTCTGGAAACAAATACTGCAGGAGTAAGACACCCCTAACATCCCTCGGTGTGTGTGTTCTGTTAAGATACAGCCTGTTGTGCCTTCAAATGGCTTCTACTGTACTGCTGTAAAATGACTTCTACTGTGCAGCCCACTGGAGTTGCCATGGTAATGGCTTCACAGTACTCCACAAAGGGGTTCCCTCTGGTGAGGGGGAAAATCCAACATTAAAAATTATGTTTGGTCTGGACATTTCCCCCTTATAAATAAATACCTGGAAAATGCCGGGTTATCAGCTATATAGAATAAACCTAGGTATGGTGTCATGAAAAATAAGCAAATGCCTGAACTACCCTTTCCTAATTCCAAATACTTCATTATTATCATGATGAGTTCAAATCTTTCTCAAAAGACAGTTTGAAGAAGTCTTCCTCCCAGCCCTTGTTTCCTGAGGTTCAAATGCAAAACTTCAGATGGATTGTGTTAAAATATTTAGGGCATTTCCCACCAATATCCTTAATGCAAACTTAAGAAAGTAATATTCATACTAAATGGGTGATTGATTTCCTTCATGTATTTCATTAACTGCAAATAATAGGAATCATGATGCTTATCTTTTAAAACCAAGACATCTTAACTTACAATGGTACCTTAGCACTCAACTGCTTGGAAACTCATAACATTTATTTCATGGTTTGGTACTCATTGTTTTGGTATTTATTTATTTGTTTGTTTGTTTGTTTATACGATTTATAGGCCGCCCAATCCCGGAGGACTCCGGGCGGCTTACAACGAGGAAAAAAGAAATAGTAAAAAATAAAAATAAAACAGGTTAAAATCAACACACATACATTCGTTTTGATCGGGGCTGGACCTCAACAATGAGGTCAACAGCCCCAGGCCTGCCGGAATAGCCAGGTTTTAACAGCTTTTCTGAAGGCCATGAGAGTGGGTAAGGTCTGGATTTCTGGGGGTAGCTCATTCCAAAGGTCGGAGCAGCCACAGAGAAGGCTCTCCCCCAGGGAGCCGCCAGTCGACATTGTCTGGCTGACAGCATCTGAAGGAGGCCCACCCTGTGGGATCTTAACAGCCGTTGGGAGGAATGTGGCAGTAGGCGGTCTCGCAGGTATGCTGGCCCTAAGCCAAGTAGGGCTTTAAAGGTAATAGCCAACACCTTGAATTGTGTCTGGAGACCAATAGGTAGCCAGTGCAGCTCGCGGAGTATAGGTATAACATGGGTGTACCTAGGTCCACCCAATATCGCTCGCGCGGCTGCATTCTGGACTAGTTGGAGTCTCCGAACACTTTTCAAGGGTAGCCCCATGTAGAGCGTGTTGCAGTAATCCAGACTTGAGGTGACTAGGGTGTGAGTGACCGTTTGGAGTGCCTCCTGATCCAAGTAGGGCCGCAATTGATGCACCAGGCGAACCTGGGCAAAGGCCCCCCTGGTCACAGCTGACAAATGGTGTTCCAGTGTCAGCTGTGGTAGGTACTTATTGTTTTGGTGCTCATCATGTTTCCTGGAACCAATTAATGAGGAGTACCAAGGTACCACTGCATTTTGCTCACCCTTCTCCAGTCTTGCCATCTTCTAGCTATGTGGACCTACCATAAATTTGCTGGTCAACATGGCTATGGCTGAGAGTGTTTAAAAAAAAACCATGAAAATCCATATATCTGGGCAAAGCTAGATTTGCTCACCTGCCAAAAAAAGCATGGCGCTCTTTTGAAGATTAGTAAATGGATGCTTTGGGAGACGGTATTTAAAACTTTGCTCCAACTGGTGAAAGAGGAGGCAGGAATAGCTTCAAGATGCTGGCAAGCCACTTACGTTGCATTCTTTTGGAAACTCAACTCACGGGGGACTTAAAACGGGTGTTCGGTGTGGTTCTATCCTGCCTTCCTAAAGTCTGCGGACCTGAGCCACATCTTCAAGCTTGGAGCATGGAAAGGGGGCTGAGACACACGGTTGCATCTATTTTCGGATTTTATATTCCATGTTGTTCAGGCTGACCTTCTGTCCAAATGGGAAGAAAAGCTGGAGGGGAAACACACACACACAGACACACACACACACACCGCTTCACAAAATAGTCCAGACCACATGGCATAGGACATAAGAAGCTAAGTAGATGGTTGGTGTATGTGTCATTGCACAGACTGAAGTCACACCCTCACCCAGACTTGAAGCTTTCACAAGCTACAGAAAGAACAACAGGAAGTGGCCGTAAGTATTTATAGCATCATTGTGTTTATCCTAAAGTGACGTCCTGTCAGAGATGGTGATGCACGCTAAAAAAAAACCCCAAAAGACGAAAGAGAGCAGAGGACGGGCTGACCATCTCGACGGGAGGACCAGATCCTGCAAGTTTTAGAAGCTGCACATTATCTCCTGAACCACACTTCCAGATCCCAGGGCCTTCTAGATAAGTTGAATGGCTCACAGGTTGCAGGCTATCAGCTTGGAAAAAGGCTGAACTATATAAGGAAGTAAACAAGGAAAAACAACACTACGGCCGTTATTATTTAGTTATATCCCATTGACTGTTACCATCAATAACTGAAGGCAGCGAACTGACCTAATATTCCTTCTCTTTCCTATTTTCCCTGCAACAACAACCCAGGGGGGGGGAGAGGGGGGGGGAGAGATTAGAGAGATGGACTGGCCCAAAATCACCCAGTTGGCTGTTATGCCTCATATGGAACTAGAACTCCCAGCCTCCTGGTGATTGGCTCTGCCAACTTTCCCATCTAAGGCAGAACTCAGCACTCACAGTTTCCTGGTTTTAAGCATGCTGCCATAACCACTAGATCAAACTGGCTATATTATTACTGTTATCAGTGCCAGTACTACCAGTAATATGCACATATTCTAATTGTATACCAGTTGTCCCTACTCTGCCATTCATGTGATATACCCCCTCAAATTAGCTATTTTGTCTTTGTTCTCCTAGTAGTAAATGCACACGTGGAAATGTTTTAGTTCCCCATCACGCAGCTAATCAATGCGATGGTGGAAAAGCCACATTTCCCTGTTCATCTATTTATGTATTAGAAAATTTATATTGCCGCCTCTTCGCACATGGAGACTCAGGACAGCATTAAAGGTAAAGGTTCCCCTTGCATGTATGTGATAGTCGTTCTCGACTGTAGGGGGAGGTGCTCATCTCCGTTTCAAAGCCGAAGAGCCAGCACTGTCTGAAGACATCTCCGTGGTCATGTGGCCGGCATGACTAAATGCCAAGGGTGCACGGAATGCTGTTACCTTCCCACCAAAGGTGGTTCCTATTTTTCTACTTGCATTTTTACATGCTTTTGAACTTCTAGGTTGGCAGGGGCTGGGACAAGTAATGGGAGCTCACTCCATTACGGGGCGCTAGGGATTTGAACCGCCAAACTGCCGACCTTTCTGATCGACAAGCTCAGCGTCTTAGCTGCTGAGCCACCGCGTCCCTTTTCAAGGCAGCTTACAGGGGTATAAAAACATCATATACATATATGTGTAATATTAATAAAAAATAATAATCAAATAATATGATACCCCTTCACTCCTCACCCCGGTGACAACACATCACACCAGCCAAGCAATAGGCTCCATCCCGCTCTGGGTTCCCCAGGCCCACTGGCAGAAGCAGGTCTTCAGCGCCTTCTGGAAGAGTGTCAGAATGAGGGCCACTCTAATCTCTGGGAGAATGCTGTTCCAGAGAGAGGGAGACACCGCAGAGAAGGCCCTTCTTCTGGGTCCCACCAGGCGTAACTCCCTAGGGGATGGGACCTGGAACATTCCTTGCTTCCCTGCTCAGGGAGATGTCACTGGCAAGAGATGATCCCTCAGATCACCTGGTCCCAAGCCATGAGTGGCTGTTCCCAAACATCCAGATTATGTTGCACCATGGCAAAATGTATTATGTGTCTCTCTGTGTATGAAAATTCACAAACTCCTGAACTTTTGATTCAGTCCCAGCTCTACCCATTGTTGATGTTTTTGCATGATAGATTGTGCTCTTCAGACAAGGGATGGAGTGAGGAGCGATGGATATGAACAATTCCATCTGCAACCACTAGAAATTCTTTTCAGCATCTAAGATACCAAAACAAGAGACTTTATCCGGAAGCAAAAACATATTTTGGACATGTTTCTAACACACACTCTAAGATTCCCAGAAGGCTGGATGTTTTATGCTTTGTTCTGCATTCAAGCAGTACAGATGGCCTTCTTCACTGCCATCTTCTAAGTGCAAGGGAAATGCTAAATTTGCCATCTTTGCCAGAAGAGTTTGGTTTTCTGGATCCTATCCAAACACGATGACAGTTCACACAACTGAGTGTGCCAGGGTTTGTTTAACCAGAGTTAGATAAACCAATCACAACAGCTGCATTCATTCAATATGCTAAGATATGCTATCCATAAATAAATCTGAGAACATTTCTTGTACAGTAGGGATGAGAGCAGTGTTGCAGTGCATGTAAATATCTTGGTGATAAAATCTGTAGAGCATTGGTGTGTCATTACAGAGCATGGTCCACTAACCAACAATACCTTTTATTTCAAGAGTTAGGAAGTCCAATAAGAAGGGGGGGAAATTTGTTGCCAGCTCACATTTAGCAACCTAAATAGAGCCGAGGTGGCGCAGTGGTTAGGGTGCAGTACTGCAGGCCACTTCAGCTGACTGTTATCTGCAGTTCGGTGGTTCTAATCTCACCGGCTCAAGATTGACTCAGCCTTCCATCCTTCTGAGGTGGGTGAAATGAGGACCCAGACTGTGGGGGTGATATGCTGACTCTGTAAACCGCTTAGAGAGGGCTGAAAGCCCTATGAAGTGGTATATAAGTCTAACTGCTATTGCTATTGCTAACCTCCGGACTGCAGATTTTACTTGGGGAGATGTAGTTCTACTTTGTATTTCTGAGGTTGGTAAAATGAGGACCCAGATTGTTGGGGGCAAGATGATGACTCTGTAAACCACTTAGAGAGGGCTCTCAATCACTTTGAAGCGGTAAATACCCTGTTTCCCTGAAAATAAGACCTCCCTGGATAATAAGCCCAATCGGGCTTTTAAGCGCATGTGCTAAAATAAGCCCTGATAAATATTGCAACACAGCAGCAGCCATGATGTGACCACACTCACCGCCTTCTGCACCTCAAAAATAATAAGACCTCCCCGAAAATAAGAACAAGTGCTTATTTCGGGGGTCAAAAGAAAATAAGACCCTGTCTTATTTTTGGGGAAACACGATAAGTCTAAGTGCTATTTCACTCCTCCTCTTTCTCCTCCTCCTTCTCTCCTCTTCTGCCTCTTCTTTTAATCTTATAAGTAGCGCAGTGGTTAGAATGCAGTATTGCAGGCTAATTCTGCCAACTGCCAGCAGTTCGATTGTGGCCAACTCGAGGTTGACTCAGCCTTCCATCTCTCTAAGGTCAGAAAAATGAGGACCTAGATTGTTGGGGGCAATATGTTGACTCTGTAAACAACTTCGAGAGGGATGTAAAGCACTGTGAAGCTGTGTATAAGTCTAAGTGCTATTGCGATGATGGCACAAAGCAATCAGAATAACAGAGTTGGAAGGGACCTTGGAGGTCTTCTAGATCAGGGTTTCCCAACCTCTCATCTGGGCCGTGCAAACAAGTGAAGTCCCATCCACAGGAAGCAGGCAGCACAACAAATCACACCCTGTCCAGACCCCGGGAAAAACCTTTCTCCATGAAACCAGTCCCTGCTGCCCAAAAGCTTGGGGCCACTGTAAATCTAGTCCAATCCCCAGCTCAAGCAGGGAAGCTTGTAGCATTTCAGACAAATGGTTATCCAATCTCTTCTTTAAAAAAAACTTCAGTGTTGGAGCATTCACCACTTCTGGAGGCAAGTTGTTCCACTGATTAATTGTTCTCACTGTCAGGAAACTTCTCCTTAGTTCTTAGCTGAATTCTGAATCAATCCAAACTCAAACTCAAAATGCAGTCAAAATGCAAAACCCAGCGGTAAAATAGGGGTAGTTACCCCCCCCCCATTGATACTGACCCTCTTGGCTTGCAGATGGGAAAGAATCCCGCCGTTAAAGTGCTGAGAGCCGAGGTGGCGCAGTGGTTAAATGCAGCACTGCAGGCTACTTCAGCTGACTGCAGTTCAGCAGTTCGGCTGTTCAAATCTCACCGGCTCAGGGTTGACTCAGCCTTCCATCCTTCCGAGGTGGGTAAAATGAGGACCCGGATTGTTGTTGGGGGCAATATGCTGACTCTGTAAACCGCTTAGAGAGGGCTCAAAGCCCTATGAAGCGGTATATAAGTCTAACTGCTACTGCTATTGCTATTAAAAATCCTCCATCTAAGCAAACCAACAAATCACTTTGCATGTGGAAAGTTGTAGCATCAGGAGAGAAACATGCAATCGTTTAAGCACGCTAAGATTGATTTCTCCCATCAGCCAAGATAAGCTAAAACATGACAAGAACAAATGCATAACCTGAAGCTTAGATTTATAAACAGCAACCAGCAATGCTAATGTACATGTTCTTAAGACATCTAGAATAGGGACAGAGTCAGGGTGAAAGATCTGGTGTTTCGCCAATACAAAATTTAGACATTAATTTTATTAATAGAATTGATGACGTTACCTAGTTGGGTAATGAAACATCTGGAAAAAGACAACTATCGGTAAGCTCAGAGAGCACCAAGGAGTCCACAATTAAGATATTCCCTATAATATAATTGGATACAATGAATTCACGATTGTAATGTACAGAAGTATTAGTACATCCACATTTGTACCCTCTCCACCGTCCAGGCCTTCCGCACAGCCCTTAAGAACTGGCTCGCCCGTCAGGCCTGGGGATAAAGATAGTTACCCCTCCCGAATGATGAATGTATGTTGTTTACTATTTTATTATATGTTTCTATCTTAATGTCTGTATTCCCCTCCCCCGATTTTATGTGAGCCGCCCTGAGTCCCCTCAGGGAAAAGGGCGGCCTACAAATATTAATAAAATCTAAATCTAAAATCTAAAAAATCTTGCATTTATTAACTTTATTTTATTTTATTTATTAAAAGGGAAGCAGTGGCTCAGTGGCTAAGAACACTGAGCTTGTCGATCAGAAGGTTGGCAGTTCGGCGGTTCAAATCCCTAGCGCAGCATAACGGAGTGAGCTCCCGTTCCTTGTCCCAGCTTCTGCCAACCTAGCAGTTCAAAAGCACGAAAAAATGCAAGTAGAAAAATAAGAACCATGTTTGGTGGGAAGGTAACAGTGTTTAGTCATGCTGGCCACAGGACCACGGAGACGTCTTTGGACTGTGCTGGCTCTTTGGCTTAGAAACGGAGATGAGCATTGCCCCCTAGAGTCAGGAACGACTAGCACATATGTGCGAGGAAAACTTTTATCTTTAATGTCTCGGTTTTCTAGGAAAAGGACATTTTTGTGACAGCTTTGAGTCACTGAATGACCCACATCGTTTCCCATCAATGTTGGCGACCATGACCCAGAAATGTTCAGTGTTGATTTCTAGGGAAATTTCGGGGTTTGGTTTTGCATCCAGTTTTGGGACATTTCGGCTTTCAGTCCTGCGAGTTTGCATTCCCCATAAAACGTGTCAGGACTCCTTCCCGTATTTGCAGAGATAACATGATCTCCCTCTTTAGACGTCGATTTGGAAAAGAAAAGCCGAACAAGCTACAATGACAACATCGTCACAAAAGCACCCGAGTCTTTTCTTTGCCTTTTTCTTCTTCTCGCAGGGAGACAACAGTCCCCCAGCCCTCTCCTCTTTGATACATTCATTAGCGCAATTGAATCAATATCACAGTCCAGCCTGTTTGAAGGGAGAGCTATTCAGCCACATTATCATGACTATTACTCTCCATTATGGCCGAGGGCTGATGAAGGCCAGATTTCCAGGGCTTATTTGCATGGAGCTTGGCAGGTGTTAAGCCCAGGTGCCCTCCTGGCATTCAGAGCAGACGCATAGAGAAGACAATCCCGACTCCAGTATCATTTGCATGAAAAGCAAAATATGAGGGCAGATAAAAAAAGGAAGGATAATGAACCCCATCTGGGCCTGAGTCACATGGCCATTAGGCTCGGGGCTGGCTGCTTATGTTTTGGTCCAGAAAGATATTTTCTTTTTCTTCTTTCCAAAGTTTTCCAAATATTATATCAATGCTTCTCACCATCTACCCGTAATAACTCATCTGCTCTTCTGCTTTCCATACACCACATTATCCACCACGACAAAGATATTCTCTGTTGCTTATCCCAAAGGTGCTTTTTCAGGAGGCAACTGGACCTTCTTGTTGTTGTTTTTTTAATTTTGAAGATGTTTCGCTTCTCATCCAAGGAGCTTCTTCAGCTCTGACAGGAGAGACAGGGACCTTTGGGACAACCATGACCTGGGTGACTGAGAATCTCTACAGACTTTGAGCTACACAATTTGGGATTGACACCCTTTGAATGGTGTAGGAGTAGAAATGGATTTTTAGAGGGAAGAATTGCAGACTACAGGAACCATTAGCACCACTCAGGTGACCCTGAAGACACAGACAAACCTCCAAGTGGCCTCAACGACCTTCTAAAAGGATGCAAATGACCAGTTCTGTCTGCAAGGAATATCAATCCTTCCATTCCCCACCATCCAGTCAGAGCTGAAGAAGCTTCTTGGATGAGAGGCGAAATGTCTTGAAAGAAAAAACAAGAAAGTCCAGTGGCTTCTTGAAAAAAGCACCTTTGGGACAACCATGACTTGGTTGACTGAGAATCTCTACAGACTTTGAGCTATACAATTTGGGATGGACACGCTTTGAATGGGGTGGGAGTAGAAATTGATTTTCAGAGGAAAAAGATTGCAGACTACAGGAACCATGAGCACCACTCAGGTGACCCTCAAGGACACAGGGAAACCTCCAGGTGGCCTCAACGACCCTCTAAAAGGATGCAAATGACCGGCTGTCTGTAAGGAATATCAATCCTTCCATTCCCCCACTATCCAGTCAAGAGCTGGAGAAGCTTCTTGGATGAGAAGCAAAATGTCTTGAAAGAAAAGAACAAGAAAGTCAAGTTGCCTCCAGAAAAAAGCCCCTTTGGGACACCATGACTTGGAAGACTGAGAATCTCTACAGATTTTCTGTTGCTCAGTTGCTGAGGAGTCAATGGAATGACTATCTTATCATCTACAGGCTTTCACCAACCTCAGCTAGTGTGGGTTGATAGAATTGGACAATATCGGCCTTTTGTTAAATCTTGGTTATCCGAATAAGTTGCAGGTAGTCCTCAACTTCCGACCATAAATCTCTGTGGCAAAGCAAAACATTGGTTAAGTGAACTTTGCTGCATTTTACGACCTTTCTTGCCACGGTTGTTAAGTGGATCACTTCAGTTATTAAGTTAGTAACATGTTTGTTAAGTGAATTTAGTTTCCCCCTTGACTTCGCTTGTCAGGAGGACTCAAAGGGGGGAATCACGTGACTCGGGGACACTGCAACCCGTCATAAATATGAGTCAGTTGCCAAGCATCTGACTTTTGATCACGTGACTATGGGGATGCTGCAATGGTTGTAAGTGTGAAAAATGGTCCTTAGTCACTTTTCTTCAGGGCTGTTGTAACTTCTAACGGTCACTAAATGAACTGTTGTAAGTTGAGTATCTGAATTCTGCAGTTTTGCATATTCGTCCTCCGTTGTTCTACTTCAGAGCTTAACTAGCTTTGCTTTATAAATCTAGATTCACACATTGCCCAAGTCATAGTTGACTACAACTTTGTTTTTACTGAATAAATTATCACAAACTTGGCTCAAACATCAAGGAGAGAAGCAACTTAGACCTAAGGAAACATTTGGGAGAGAGGAGGGGCTGATGTCGCGATGGTACGATGTGTGATCTTGAAGCTCCAAGATTGCCATCGATATCTCTGTTGTGGACGGTCATTTTTCTGACAGTTAGAACAATTAATCAGCATAACAACTTGCCTCCAGAAGTTGTGAATGTTCCAACATTGGACGTTTTAAAGAAAAGATTGGATAACCATCTGTCTGAAGTGGTGTAGGGTTTCCTGCCTAGGTAGAGGGTTGGACTAGAAGACCTCCAAGTTCCCTTCCAACTCTGTTATTCTATTCTATTCTATTCTATCACAGTAAGTCCTGGAACAATGAATTCTACTGGCTTAATTCAGACATTGTACTAAGTTAAAATCAAGATGACTAATCGCTTAATGAGAGGTGTGAAAAGCACCGTAAATTTATAAACAAATGCCCTTTGGATATTAAGACTACCTAAGCAAAGAGGAGAAAGCTGAAAGTGAAGGGTCAAAATAGGTGAAATTTCAAGCGAAGAGAAGTCACAGGTATAATTCTAAACTTGAAGCTTTGATGAAAAATCAAAGACCAAATTCTCCAGTGTGGAGAATCCAAAATTTCTCTCAAATAGAAACCTTGCTCCTTAAGATGAAATATCCCTCCCAGTCCCACAGTCTGAATGTCTAGCCTTCTGCTCATTCTTCCTTTGTGGCACACACATCTCAAGTGAGACACTTTCTTATTTTCTTTTAAACCAAGCAAAACAGAAAGATTAGAACAATGCTAAAAAGGAAAAATAAAGACACTGACCAGGACTCAGACCATTCTCATTTTATCAGAGAGGGGGGGGGGAGACAGGCAGACAGAGAGACAGAAAGAGAGACAGAGAGACAGACAGAGACACACACACACAGAGAGAGAGAGGCAGAGACAGAGAGACACAGAGGGAGAGAGACACAGAGAGAGAGAGAGAGACAGAGACAGAGACAGAGAGAGAAAAAGAGAGACAGAGACAGACACACACAGAGAGAGACACACACACACACACAGAGGGAGACACACACACACACACATACACAGACAGAGAGACACATAAAGACAGACATACACACACAAAGAGAGATAGAGAGACAGAGAGAGAGCCACACACAAAGAGAAACACACACAGAGAGAGACAAAGAGACAGACAGAGACATACACACAAGAGAGACAGACACACACACACACATACACAGAGGTGGGAACAGAGGGACAGGGAGAAAGAGAGAGAGAGACAGACAGACAGACAGAGAGAGAGAGAGAGACAAAGAGACAGAGACAGATAGAGAGAGACACACAAAGAGAGACACACACAAAGAGAGACAGAGAGACACACAAACACACAAAGACACACACACACATATACAGAGTTGGGGACAGAGAGATAGAGAGAGACAGATAAACAGACAGAGACACAGACAGAGGGAAAGACAGAGAGAGAGACAGAGGGAGAGAGACAGCGACAGAGAAAGAGACAGAGAGAGACAGAGAAAGAGAGAGAGAGAGAGACAGAGAGAGAGAGACAAGAGAGACAGAGGGAGAGGGAGAGACAGACAGACAGAGACATAGGCAGAGGGAGAGACAGAGAGAGAGACAGAGGGAGAGAGAGAGAGACAGAGAGAGAGAGAGAGAGAGACAGAGAGAGAGAGACAAGAGAGAGAGAGAGAGGGAGAGACAGAGGGAGAGACAGAGACAGAGAGAGAGAGAGACAGAGAGAGACAGAGAGAGAGACAAGAGAGACAGAGAGAGAGACAGAGAGAGAGACAAGAGAGACATAGACAGAGGGAGAGACAGAGGGAGAGACAGAGAGAGACAGAGAGAGAGACAAGAGAGACAGAGACAGAGGGAGAGACAGAGGGAGAGACAGAGAGAGAGACAGAGAGAGAGACAGAGAGAGAGAGAGACAGAGAGAGAGGGGGGGAGCAGGAGCTATCACTGAATGCAAACATTATGTGAAGTTACCCAGGAGAGTCGGAACAGGAGCAACCCAGGAGTTATAACTTCCTTTGCTCCGTTAAAAGGGAAAAAGGAAGCGCCGGAGGAAGCCAGGCTGTGGAGCACAGGAAGCCCCTTTTGGCCTGATAAAAAGAACAGAGACCAGGTGGGTTCCCATGCAGTTATGATCAATCCAACAAAAGCAGAGAAGAAAAACTCAGGACCAGCCAGGGGAGGGGGAAGAAATACAAAGGTATAGACAGCTGAAACTTGTTTTATATCTGCAAAGATCTTTCCTTTATTACAGGCTGTCCTCAACTTACAACCATTTACTTAGTAACCATTCAAAGTTAGAACGACACTGAAAAAAGTGACTTACAGTATGACCGTTTTTCACCCTTATGACCATTGCAGCATCCCTGTGGTCCTAGGATCAAAACTCAGTCGCTTGGCAACTGATTCCTATTTATGACGGTTGCAGTGTCACCTTTTGCAACCTTCTGACAAGGAGCAGTGGGTTTCACTTGTTTTTACCACTGGTTCACCACGTGCGCATATGCTCACTTCATGCACATGCACACCTTCTGCGCATGCGTCTGGGCTTCCGAATATGTGCTTTGCTCATACACGTGCCTTCTGCACCTGCACCCGGCCTCAACAACGTGGCTAAATAGGAGGGCGTAGAGCCGGGGCAGGTGGGCAAGCCTACCCACGATCTCTGCTACCGGTTCGCCTGAACTGGTTTGAACCGGCTGAATACCATCTCTGCTGACAAGCACAGTCAATGGGGAAGCCAAATTCACTTACCAACCATGTGACTAATAACTGCAGTGATACACTTAACAAATGGGGCAGGGATGTCATAAAATCGAAATTCATTTAACAACTGTCTCGCTTAGCAAGCAAAATGTTGGGTTCAATTGTGGTTGTAACTCGAGGACTACCTGAACATATCATTTGGTGGCACCATCTACTTCCACAACCAGCTAAATCAGAAACTAGTCTAGACCAGAGGTCGGCAAACTTAAACACTCAAAGAGCCATTTGGACCCGTTTCCCACAGAAAAGAAAACACCGGGAGCCCCAAAGGTCCTAACCGGAAGCCCCCCATTCAATTCTGGAGCTGACCGGAAGTTCAGTTCCCCCACCATAGAGACTCCTCCTAGCGCGGTGTACTTTTTCCTCTACCTGTCATAACTGAAAACCCTATCAATTGTGGAGACAACTGGGAAACCCTCCCCTTGCCATAGAGTCTTCTCCTGGCACACTGTGCTTCTCTCCCTCCCCCTGAAGCTCCTCTCAAAATTGTGGTGCCGACCGGTGACGGAGCCACAGCAGAGGGAGGAAAGAGCCACATGCAGCTCCAGAGCCGCAGTTTGCTGATCCCTGGTCTAGACCAACCCTGTCCTTTATGGTGTACTCTAGATGTGTCCGGGTATTTCTTATATAAATCCTGTAGTCAATCAGTGATAAACCTCTGAACTGGTCCAAACCGGTAGGAACCCACCACTTCTTCCTAGGTCTGTTCAGTTCATTGTGGCAAGGAATGGAAATGAATTTGAGACTACCTTTTCAGCTGTCCAGCCTAGTTTACCATCATCCAAGCACGTGGTGGCTTCCAAGGACATGGTGGCTCAGTGGCTAAGACGCTGAGCTTGTTGATCAGAAAGTTTGGCCGTTGGGCGGTTTGAATCCCTAGCGCCACGTAATGGAGTGACGCAGTTCGAAAGCATGTTAAAAATGCAAGTAGAAAAACAGGGACCACCTTTGGTGGGAAGGTAACAGCATTCCGTGCGCCTTCGGCGTTTAGTCATGCCGGTCACATGACCACAGAGATGTCTTCGGACAGTGCCGGCTCTTCGGCTTTGAAACGAAGATGAGCACCACCCCCTAGAGCAACCAGCACATATGTGCAAGGAGAAGCTTTACCTTAATGTTAAGTACGAATCAGGCCAAACCTTGCTCAGTTTCCAAACCCAATGACATATTCCTAATTTTCTACTTCTTCACAAGGAAAACTGCTTTTTCCGCCTTGTCTACATTAATACCAAACCCGTTATTTGCTTACTTAATGGTTCGGCTGACTTAAACAGTGCTATCCCTTTTTCAGAAAACTGTATCTCAGGCTTGAAGGAATTACACAATTAGCAAAACGAAAGGACGGCAACAAAAGGGGAAAAGAATCCAAAGCAGAAGAAATTTTAAGCGGAGCCCAACTGTCTGTTGAAGCTGCAAAGAAGGAGGAGATGGAAAGGCCTGGCATCCAGCTGGCAGAGTACAATGCTAAAAATGTAATTAATGGAATATAGTGCGCAGTTCCTTATGACGCAAAAGACTGCCCGGGGGCAGAGAATTTGGTAAGCACCATAATATTCAACTACTAATTCTCCTTATCAACTGGCAAACACCCTTCATGCTTCCTCTCTACTGCAACTTGAAGGCAAACGTGTCCCAATATGATTTATGCTTTTATTTTTTAAAAAAAAATCATACAAGAAGGTCCCCATTCAGCAGAGCCCACAGCAAACTACAACAATACCAAATGGATGCATGAAGGGACATTATCGCACAACTCCTATTATGCAAGTTGTTGCACTTGCATGGTGATGTTCTCACATATTTTTCATTGTCGGTGCCCTCCATGGACTCCTATGTCACCATCCACATAAAACCGAAGGCAGTGGGGGCGTTTCAAATTTTTTTAGAACCTCTTCTGTAGGTGTGGCCTGCTTTGTGGGAGTGGCTTGCTGGCCATGTGACCGGGTGGGAGTGGCTTGCCGGCCATGAGATCTGGTGGGAGTGGCTTGGCAGTCATGTGACTGGGTGGGCATGGCCAACTTGTAAAATGTGGTGAAACTCACTTAACAATGCTCTTGCTTAGCAATCAAACTGTTGACTCAGAAATTCTGGCATTTGAAGCACACAAGTCTTAAAGCTGTCAAGTTACAAGACCCTTGCACCCCTAAGCCTTTAGAAAAAAAAACTCCAGGGGTGTTCAAACTTGACAGCTTTAAGACTTGTGGACTTCAACTCCCAGAATTCCTCCTCTCGCTCCTCATCTTGATGATGTGCGGATGGGCAGGAGGGAGTGAGCTGGAACCGGTTCTAAACGGCACTGTAGATTTGTGGAACCTCTTCTATAGAAGAGGTTAGAACTGGCAGGAACTCACCCCTGACTGAAGGGTGATTTGTGTTGATCATACAAGGGTTAAGATATTAGATTAAGAAAAGGGAGATGCAGGATCGAGACTGGCTATGTGTTTTTGCCCCACGCACCCCCACTGAGATGATATTTCATTTTTCACTCTGGACGAGGTGATACTGAACTGAGCCCAGACTGAACTGGCGGTGAATTTAGCAATCACACTTAGACTTATATGCCACTTCAAAGTGCTTTTACAGCCCTCTCTAAGCGGTTTACAGAGTCAGCATATTTTCCTCAACAATCTGGGTCCTCACTTGACCGATAGCAATAGCAATAGCTGTTAGACTTATATACCGCTTCATAGGGCTTTTAGCCCTCTCTAAGTGGTTTACAGAGTCAGCATATTGCTCCCACAGTCTGGGTCCTCATTTCACCCACCTCGGAAGGATGGAAGGCTGAGTCAACCTTGAGCCGGTGAGATTAGAACCGCTGAACTGCAGATAACAGTCAGCTGAAGTGGCCTGCAGTACTGCACCCTAACCACTGTGCCACCTCGGAAGGACAGAAAGCTGAGTCATCCTCGAGTTGCTGGTTAGGATCGAACCACTGGCAGTGGGTAGAATTAGTCTGCAATGCAGCATACTAACCACTGTGCCACCATGGCTCTTCCATCAATTTGGGTTCTTCCTGGATTTGTGGCTCAAGGACTAGGTGGGGAACTTGAGCGAGTGAGCCAATTGTGTCCATTCCTAGACTGGGAAGCCATGTTCATGATCACTCACGCCTTAGTCCCTTCCTGTTTGGATTACTGCAATATGCTCTATTTGGGGCTGGCCTTGAAGAGCACTGAAGAACCTCTAGTGGTCCCGAATGCATAGTAATGAGACCCCTTAGGTTTGCCCATATGACATCTCTGTTATGCAAGATGCACTTTCTTCCCAGGTGCCATTCAAGGTGCTGATCATTACCTTTAAAGCCCTTTGTGGCACAGGACCAGGTTATCTGAGTGATTGGGTGTGGCCTGTCAGCCGCCGGCTCCTTCAATAGCCAAATCAGAGGAGGAGGAGGCGTGGGAGTCAGGGTCAGTATCAAGGCAATCTGAGACCTCCGAGGGGGAAGAGGGAATGGAGCTGGCAGAGAGAGAGAGAGAGAGAGAGAGAGACAGAGACAGAGACAGAGACAGAGACAGAGACAGAGACAGAGACAGAGGCAGAGCCTGGGCTATCTATCAGCCCTCCAATAGAGAGTCAACAGCCCCCAAGTCTGCAGGCGCCTGATGAGGAAAAGGAGGAACAGCTGGGTCCAGTGCCTGCCGTGCGAATTCACAGAAGGCAGAGGAGAGGAGAGCAGTGGAAACCTATGGGCTGATCCTTGGGACGGAAGAACCACCGCTGCTAGCTAGCCCCGCCCTAGCTCTGGGGATAAAAGGCAAGAGACAGAGGGGAATAGATGTGGCAGACAACTATTCATCTCCCTGCCGGACAGATTTGTTAGCCTGCGGTGAGAGAGAAACTTTTTGCTGACACTCCTAATAAAGGAATCATTGCTTCAACTACAGAGGGTTTCTCGTGTTCAGGGAGCTGGGTCAGAACAGATTGCCTTTCCCAAAGGACAGCTACCCATCCTACCAGATCAGTTAAGGTGGACATACCTTTAGTCTATTCCCTTAAATATTGCCATTGGATGGGAGCTAGGAAGCATGTCTTTTCTCTGACAGGCATGCCCTCTGAAAGACTCTGTCCCAGGGGTGGGATTCAGCCGGTTCGGACTGGTTCGGGCGAACCGGATGTTAATTTTAATCTGGTTCGCCGAATCGGTAGTTTCAATGACCGGCTGACCCTCCACCCACCCCTCCCCTCCCAGGAGTCTCCACGGGTCCTATTCATCATGCCAGGTAAGTGCAGGACCCACCTGGAAGCTGTGAGAGAGTGAAAAACAGGCTTAGTGGAAGTACTGGTTGTCCAGAAACGGGCCTGTTTCCAGCCTCCGGAGAGCCTTTGGAGCCCGGGGGAGGTCGTTTTCACCTTTCCGGAGGCTCAGGGAAAGCCTCTGGAGCCTGAGGAGGGCAAAAATGCCCCCCTACCTTTCTGCCATGATGCAAGAAGCCCAGTCCATGCCCCCATGGCCACGCCCACCCAGCAACTGGACAGAAAACTGGTTGCTAAAATTTTCCAATCCCACCCCTGCTCTGTCCCCTTAATTTTATCTGACCCTCCCTCTTCTTAGCCTTTCATAAAGCACTTGAGAACCTGATTCCCCCCCCCCCCAAAAAAAGCACTGGGAGAACCGACTGTATGGCTTGGTGCCAGGTTTTTGTTCTTAAAGTGTTTCAATTTTTATAGTTTTAATATGGTTCTCAGGCCATTTTAATTTTTAATTGGGATTTGTTACACGGTGGACGGCTACGTAAATGATTTCAAAACACGAATAAAATAAACTCCCTCCTCCAAAGAGGCCTCTGAACCAATTTAGTTCCTCAGCCGCAGCCAAGTTTCACCTTCTGTTTTTATAATAAAACTCAAGTCAGTCCGTTTATTGCAGTCTTAAACCGGTACGATAATACAATTCGGGATTACTCTATCTCGTAATTTCTCAAACCGTTCTTTTTCTCAAACCTCATATTTCACATACGAGGAAACACCGATGTGTTTGTGGCGATGGCCTTAGGAAATAAAATTAAACGTTTTTGTATTCTGCTAAGCCACAGTTTTCTTTAACTATGACTTGTTGAAATTTATTCAAGCCTCAATTGGCAGAGTCCGTACGATTTGCTAAGCCACAAAACGTGGCTTCGACTCACAAGGGGTGGGTCCGTGAATTAATGGGACATGAGAATCCACATCATTTTTCTTTCTTAATTTGTACAATGGTTAAAACCTTCCATAGCTCACCACATTTCTGATGCTCCCAAATGGCTTCCAATAAGCAAAGTCAAATGGGGAAAGCCAGATTTGCTTAACGACCACGTGATTCACTTTACAGCTGCAATGATTCCATTGACAAGGGCCACAAGTCTGCCACAAACATGGCCAAAAGGATCATAACATTGGATACCACTGAGTTCACAATCCGCCTTGCACAGCAAGAGAGATTCCATACTCAGGTGTGGTTATAAGCCAATATACTAACTGTTTATTATTCTACATGGGAAAGGAACAATACAAAACACTATCAACTAGATTATGTTCCACTGATTTACCGTGTTGGTTGTGTGCAATTAAATATATATGCATGTACAAACACACACACACACACAAACACAAAAATACTGTAAATTCCAAGCAAAATACCAGAAGCTCTATTTCACAATTCATTAATAGCTAGGTAGGTTGTTAACAAAAACACTGAACAAATTTGATCTATCCATTTGTGGTTTCAGATCATTTGGAACATAACGACATCATGATTTCAACACTATTGCTATTCAACACTATTGCTTCCTTAGAGCCAGGAACTTGTATCTTAGAGATTCCAGTTAAATAACTGCTACAATCTTAGATCTACATAAAGGTAAAAGTAAGGTTTCCCCTCGCACATGCATGCTAGTCGTTCCCGACTCTAGGGGGCAGTGCGCATCTCCTTTTCAAAGCCAAAGAGCCAGTGGTGTTCGAAGACGTCTCCATGGTCATATGGCAGGCATGACTCAACACCGAAGGCGCACGGAACGCTGTTACCTTCCCACTCAAGGTGGTCCCTATTTTTCTACTTGCATTTTTCACGTGCTTTCGAACTGCTAGGTTGGCAGATATATGGGACAAGTAACGTGGCTCACTCTGTTACACAGTGCTAGGGATTCGAACTGCCAAACCGCCGCCCTTTCTGATCGACAAGCCCAGTGTCTTAGCCACTGAGCCACCACTATTCTACAGTATAGTGCAATATTAATTCAATTGTATAGAATGGGAAGGATGTGTGTTTGTGTTTTATTTGTATAATTATAATGTACACTGGAGATGGCATTTAATTTAGTTGTACGAGGTGCAATGCCAATAAACTTAAATTTAAAAAGTATTTTCCCTGGGGAGGCTCTTCTGAGAAAGCAACTCTTTCCAAAACATCAACTCGCGAATAACTCCCAAATGGATGGCATGCTTAAATCCTTAGCCCATGAATTTGAAATAAGCAACAAACCTGTTAATGTCTTTTAATCATGATGAATGTAAATATCATTACCTTTTGGATAACCTTGAAAGAATGTTCGGAACATTTGTTCAGAGCAACAGAAGCCATGCCTCAAAATGCAAAGTTTTGGGTTTTAGAATCTTAACACTGTCTTGGAAACAAAGTTGTCCTGGGATAACTTCTGGTTTATCACAATAACTCCCCGAGCTGGTATTCTGCCAGTTCTGATTGGTTTGCCTCAACTGGTAGTGGAAATTGTGGGAGGCCCTGCCCACCTGCCTCGGCTCCACAGCATCCCATTTAGGCCCCCTTTTTAAAGGCAAAACCCATGTGGGGAAGGTGTTGTAGCCCAGCAGGAGCCATTGGAGCTGCCACCAGACTCTGACAGTGAGGGACCCTATGAATCGGCTTTGGAGGATGTGGAGGACCCTGGACAGGGCGCAGAGAGGCTGGTTGGCCACCAGGAGGTGCCTAAGCCTTGGACCAGTGGGGAGGAGACAAGGGAGAGTGATCCAGAAACCAAAAGTGAGTTGTTCCTGGATGCCCGGCATCGAAGAGCTAATAGGCGTAAGGAACAATTACGCAGTTACAGGAGGTAATTGCACTCAGCTGGTGATAATTAGGCTCCTCTCCAGACTATAAAAAGATTGCTTGTGCACACGCCCCTTTTGCAGAAGTCAACACATTAACTAATGTTGGATGAACAGTATTGTGAGCTTGGCAGGCTGGATTGCTGCCAGGGTTTATCTGTGCTGGTTTGCTGCCAAGGACCTGTCTGTCTGTGAGTAAATTCCTTAAAGTATCTTTGGCTTGGAGTGTTTTGGTGTGGGACGAGGAGGGTCAGAACAGGAAGGTAAATGAGTATCACCCCTGGTAACTCCATATGGAAGCTACATTGCAGCACTTTGATCCAAGAGAGATGACAAGACATGGAATCAAAATACTTTCTCCAAGAGCTGTATACCCGGAGTGGTAAATTTATCATCTTCTTTTAACGACCCCATCATCTTTGCCGGGTGGAGTCTGGGCAACTGAATGGAGCTATGTAGTGTTTACTGGCCAACTGCCCTTCCTGTCGCCAGTGCAGAGTTTTGTTCAGCAGATATATTCTCATGGTGCCCATTGTGTCTCTCTCTGGGCACAATGAGAATGTATCTGCTGCCTCTATCTAGGATTGAACTCATCACTTCAAAAATCTCATTCAGGTGGCTTGCACCGTGCAGGGGGAATTCCTCTCCCAAGAGAGGCTTTCGCCACTTAATGAGAAGAACACTTTGGGGTGTGTTGTAACACAGAGAGAAGCTCTCACAGAGAGTTGTGGTTGAGCTCCATGGCTTGTATTCACCGTTGCAAACAGTTGCTTTCAAGTCAGTTCCTCTGCTTCCCATGAGTCTATGCCCTGAGAGATTAGTACAGTGGGAGAGAAGTGGGACTTTTTCAGTTACATTGCTGGTAATAAAACCACATTGCTGGAGGGCTGTAACCAACCAAGTTGCAGTGGGGTCACAGTGCTTATTTTTGTGGCAAATGGACCCTAGCTACAGCAATTGCTCAGGTCCTTCTAACTTTGCAAGTTGGTAGTCATAACAGGAATAGGAATGATGCAAGATGCATATTTTGACTCTCGTTCTCTTTGTCCTCTTCTGGAGAAAAGACAGCTGTCACAATCATAACTAAACTTTCTTTGCTCATGAAGAATATCTCAGGATAGGGCTCTCCAACCTTGGCAACTTTAAGACTTGTGGACTTCAACTCCCAGAATTCCTCAGCCAGCTTTGTTGGGAGTTCAACTTTGGGGAGTTGAAGTCCACAAGTCCCAAAGATGGAAACCCCTGATCTAGGACACGGTAAACAGAAGATGAAGAATGGATGAAGAATAAGATGCTAGCTACTTTCTTTTTTATAGTTGTTCCATTTAACTGACTTGGTTCCTTCTTTGATAGAAAGGAGCTCCAGGTCTTAACCACCAAGAGCGCCTAACCTCTGCCTTCTAAATTAGAGAAGGATCTTTATATCCTTTCTGCTTTTTTCTGCCATCAATTCCTGGCTACTGTATGTTCCAAGCCCCACATATGTAGTTGCATTGCCATTCATCGGGAACTCCTCCCAGGAACTATTACTCAGAGAACAATTATCCAGTGACACAGGTAGATGAAAGTCTTGCAACTTCCAAACTGTGCAGCTATTTGCAGAGAAGATCAACAAGGCTAAACGGTCTGGGGCAGTGGTGAAATTCAATTTTTTTTTACTGCCAGGGTGGCTTGGTCAGTATGGCAGGGAAAGGATACTGCAAAATCTCCATTCCCACCCCACTCCAAGGGAAGGATACTGCAAAATCTCCATTCCCACCCCACTCCAGGGGAAGGATACTGCAAAATCTCCATTCCCACCCCACTCCAGGGGAAGGATACTGCAAAATCTCCATTCCCACTCCACTCCAGGGGAAGGATACTGCAAAATCTCCATTCCCACTCCACTCCAAGGGAAGGATACTGTAAAATCTCCATTCCCACCCTACTCCAGGGGAAGGATACTGCAAAATCTCCATTCCCACCCCACTCCAGGGGAAGGATACTGCAAAATCTCCATTCCCACCCCACTCCAGGGGAAGGATACTGTAAAATCTCCATTCCCACCCCACTCCAGGGAAAGGATACTGCAAAATCTCCATTCCCACCCCACTCCAGGGGAAGGATACTGCAAGATCTCCATTCCCTCCCCACTCCAGGGGAAGGATACTGCAAAATCTCCATTCCCACCCCACTCCAGGGGAAGGATACTGTAAAATCTCCATTCCCACCCCACTCCAGGGAAAGGATACTGCAAAATCTCCATTCTCACCCCACTCCAGGGGAAGGATACTGCAAGATCTCCATTCCCACCCCACTCCAGGGGAAGGATACTGCAAAATCTCCATTCCCACACCACTCCAAGGGAAGGATACTGTAAAATCTCCATTCCCACACCACTCCAAGGGAAGGATACTGTAAAATCTCCATTCCCACCCCACTCCAGGGAAAGGATACTGCAAAATCTCCATTCCCACCCCACTCCAGGGGAAGGATACTGCAAGATCTCCATTCCCATCCCACTCCAGGGGAAGGATACTGCAAAATCTCCATTCCCACCCCACTCCAAGGGAAGGATACTGCAAAATCCCCATTCCCACCCCACTCCAAGGGAAGGATACTGCAAAATCTCCATTCCCACCCCACTCCAGGGGAAGGATACTGTAAAATCTCCATTCCCACCCCACTCCAGGGAAAGGATACTGCAAAATCTCCATTCCCACCCCACTCCAGGGGAAGGATACTGCAAGATCTCCATTCCCACCCCACTCCAGGGGAAGGATACTGCAAGATCTCCATTCCCACCCCACTCCAGGGGAAGGATACTGCAAAATCTCCATTCCCACACCACTCCAAGGGAAGGATACTGTAAAATCTCCATTCCCACACCACTCCAAGGGAAGGATCCTGTAAAATCTCCATTGCCACCCCACTCCAGGGAAAGGATACTGCAAAATCTCCATTCCCACCCCACTCCAGGGGAAGGATACTGCAAGATCTCCATTCCCATCCCACTCCAGGGGAAGGATACTGCAAAATCTCCATTCCCACCCCACTCCAAGGGAAGGATACTGCAAAATCCCCATTCCCACCCCACTCCAAGGGAAGGATACTGCAAAATCTCGATTCAAACCCCACTCCAGGGGAAGGATACTGCAAAATCTCCATTCCCACCCCACTCCAAGGGAAGGATACTGCAAAATCTCCATTCTCACCCCACTCCAGGGGAAGGATACTGCAAAATCTCCATTCCCACCCCACTCTGGAGCCAGCCAGAGGTGGCATTTGCCAGTTCTCTGAACTACTCAAAATTTGTGCTACTGGTTCTCCGAAACCTGTTAGAACCTGCTGGATTTCACCCCTGGTCTGGAGGGCTAAATTGTAAGGGAACTAGGTATGTTGAGCCTAACAAGGGAGGAGGGTTAGGAGAACTCTGATAGCAGCCTCCCAATACTTGAAGGTCTATCTCAGGGAAGTGGGTGTTGATTATTCTCTAAAGCACCAAAAGGCAGGACAAGGAGCAATGGGTGAAAGTTCACCAGAGGTTAAATTCAACCTGGAAATAAAGGGGGAATTTCCTGCCAGTGAGAACGATTAATAATTGAATAATTTAAAAAAATGAAGGATTATAAATTGAATAAGCAAATAATAAGAGATCTTAAATTAATATAAGTTAGGGCATTATTATTAGAAACATATAAGCTTGTTAAATGTAATTAATATGATGGATAATATATTTATGAAAGATGGTATTAATAAGTGAATTCAAATAATATGGGGATTGGCATAAAAACAATACATAGAATTACTGACTAAACAAAAAATGAAAGATGATAATTCAATATGAATATGCATATGTATCCTAAATTTAACAAATGCGATTAATAATTTCTCAGTTGTATTATGTAAAATATGGTGATTGATATGAAAACAATACATTGAACTATCGAATAACCAAATAATAAGTTGAATAAGCAATGATGGAAGATCTTAATGTAATATAAATGTTGGTATTAATATTAGTTATATATGTTTATTAAATGTGACAAATATGATTGATAATATTTTACCCATATTAAAAGGTATGATAATGAAGATAGGGGGACTGGTATAAAAATAACATTGAAATATTGAATAATAATCAAACAATGAAAGTTTATAATTTAATATAAAGAAGTGTACTACTATTGGTATTATATAAGCTTGTTAAATGAAACATATGATTAATTAATACTAATTTTCTTTTTGATACTCAGGTACCACACTATTGACACACTGGTATGGTTGTAAAAGACAAAAATGTTTTTTAAAAAAGAACGATTGATCAATGGAACACCTTGACTTCCCAAGTTCCGGGCACTCCATTCCTGGAGCATCTTTGAATAAAAGGTTGGACAATCATTTGTCTGGGATGATATAAGGACTCTGCCTTGGGCAGTGGGTTGGACTAGAAGACCTCTAAGCTCCCTTCCGGACCTGTGATTGTATGATTCTATATAGTTTAAAATTCTGGACGTAGTGAACTTTCTAGGAAGATAACTAGATATGTTATTTCACTTGTGAACTGCAATGCGCTCTACATGGGGCAGCCCTTGAAGAGTATTCAGAGACTTCAACTCGTCCAGAACGCAGCCGCGCGAGCGATTGTGGGTGCACCTCGGTACACCCACGTTACACCTATCCTCCGTGAGCTGCACTGGTTACCGATCAGTCTCCGGATACGCTTCAAGGTGCTAGTCGTAACTTATAAAGCCCTTCATGGTATTGGATCTGGGTACTTGAGAGACCGCCTGCTGCCAATTACCTCCCACAGACCCATTAGATCTCACAGGGTTGGCCTCCTCCAGGTGCCATCTACCAGCCAATGCCACCTGGCTATTACCCGGGGGAGGGCCTTCTCTGTGGCAGCTCCGGCCCTCTGGAATGAACTCCCCACAGGGATTCGGACCCTCACCTCTCTCCAGGCCTTCCGAAAAGCCGTCAAAACTTGGCTTTGCCGGCAGGCCTGGGGGTGATGAGTTCCCTCCCCTCTCAACATGTATGGTTGTGCGACTGTTGTCTACTTTTATTATTTGTATTTTGTCTTTTTATGTTCCCCTTTTTCCCCCTTGAATTGTTCGCCGCCCTGAGTCCTCCCGGAAAAGGGCGGCATACAAATAATACAATACAATACAATACAATACAATACAATACAATACAATACAATACAATACAATACAATACAATACAATACAATTTCTCTTCTCTTGGCAACAATTCTTATCTTCTTGACAGAGCAGATGTTTCCAATCTGGCCCTATGCAGATATTTTATATAATCCCTTTTAGAGAATAAACTAGGCAATGAGAACTATTTGCAAATCTTGGTAAAACAGAGAGAAATAGAGGATAAGGTAAAAAAGATTCCCCTCGGGCATATGTGCTAGTCATTCCCGACTCTAGGGGGCGGTGCTCATCTCCATTTCAAAGCCAAAGAGCACAGCACTGTCCGAAGATGTCTCCGTGGTCATGTGGCCAGCATGACTAAATGACAAAGGTGCATGGAATGGTGTTACCTTCCCACCAAAGGTGGTTCCTATTTTTTTCTACTTGCATTTTTACGTGCTTTCGAACTGCTAGGTTGGCAGAAGGTGGGACAAGAAACAGGAGCTCACTCTGTTACATGGCGCTAGGGATTCGAACCATTGAACTGCTAACCTTTCTGATTGACAAGCTCAGCATCTTAGCCGCTGAACCATGGCGCCCCTTACAAAGAGAGGATAGGAAGCCAATTGTTCAGCAGCCCATGGACTGAAAAACAGAGGGGAAAAAGTTCTCTGACACTGAGTTAAAATGCATACAAGAGTATTTCAGACCCCAAGTGTTGTTACTTATTTTACCTAAATTGTGTCAATGTGAGGTCCTTGATGTTCTCTGGGCTGGAGTGTTTCCTTGCAGACGTTTCATTACCCAACTAGGCAACATCACCAGTGATGGTAGGAGTGGGGTTTATTCTCTGTTTATATACAATTGATTTGCCCTGTCATTGTTGGTGGGAGTATTATTGATGGTTACTTGTTTAGGTGGTTGTTTACTCTTTGTTTATCTGAACTGGTAATTCCTTGATTAGGACAGGGGTCGGCAAACTTAAACACTCAAAGAGCCATTTGGACCCGTTTCCCATAGGAAAAAAAAACACCGGGAGCCACAAAGGTCCTAACCGGAAGCCCCCTGTTCAATTCTGGAGCTGACCGGAAGTTCAGTTCCCCCACCATAGAGTCTCCTCCTAGCGTGGCATACTTTTTCCTCTACCTGTCATAACCGAAAGCCCTATCAATTGTGGAGACAACTGGAAAACCCTCCCCTTGTCATAGAGTCTTCTCCTGGCACACTGTGCTCCTCTCCCCGCACAACCGGAAGCTCCTCTCAAAATTGTGGTGCCGACCAGAGCCACAGCAAAGGGAGGAAAGAGCCACATGCGGCTCCAGAGCCGCAGTTTGCTGACCCCTGGATTAGGGTATTGTGTACAGGTTGATGTATTAATTTTGGGGTTAATCTCTGCTGATCTGGGTGCTCCTGGCAAAGAGATGTGGTGTCCAAGAAAACAAATATCCGAGCAACAAATATTCTCTCCTATTGTTTAATTGGGTTAATGTGCATTTGTCCACTATACTTAAAAAACCAATTATTGTGTCCACACAACACATGAAACTCAGGTTTGCTTAGCCACAGTGTGTTAAATAAAACATAAGAGAATAAAACCATACCACAAGTACGCCATCGACGATAACACAACATGCTATGCCATGAAAGTGTGAACCACATTTGCTCTAGTAACTTTTGTGAAGCGACCCTGTTTCCCAAAAATAAGACCTCCCTTATTTCCCAAAAATAAGACTCCCCATATAATAAGCCCAATTGGGCTTTTGAGTGCATGCGCTAAAATAAGCCCTCCCCTGAAAATATTTAAACTCATGGGCAGCCAATCCCCGGCATTTCCTCTGGTTGCTTGTCACGCAAACAACACAAAGTGAGGAGGTGAGGCCGGAGGAAAGAAAGGGGAGGGGGCACATGACCCACGCACCCACATGCCCTTACCTAATGGCCGCTCCCGCAACCCTAGCCACCACCCCCTTCCTGCCCCGCTAACACAGCAGCGGCCATGAGGTGACCATGCTGGCCGCCTCCTGCACCTCAAAAATAATAAGCAATAGCAGTAGACTTATATACCGCTTCATAGGCCTTTCAGGCCTCTCTAAGCGGTTTACAGAGAGTCAGCATATTGCCCCCAACAATCTGGGTCCTCATTTTACCCACCTCGGAAGGATGGAAGGCTGAGTCAACCCTGAGCCGGTGAGATTTGAACCGCTGACCTGCTGATCTAGCAGTAGCCTGCAGTGCTGCATTTAACCACTGCGCCACCTTGGACCTCTCCCACAAATAAGGCCAAGTGCTTATTTCTTCAAAGGGAAACAAGACCCTGTCTTATTTTTGAGGAAACACAGTAAATACCGAATGGATTACATTCTAGAATAACAACAACAGAACCTCATAAAATGAACTCTTCTACTTCGTAGAGAAAGGGAGTCGCTTGGAGAGGGCACATGCATTATTTATGTGCTTTAAATTCCAGCCATGGAGGCATTCCTGCAGCCCTTGAGAGCCAAAACTGAAGCTGGACAAATATTCAAGCAGAACGTATTTTGAAATGAACCCTCCGGGCCTGTCCTTAAAATGATCTTCCATCCGTTATATTGTGGCAAACCAAATTTGCAAAGGAGGAGGAGCCACAGCTGCAGAAAAAGGCCTGTTACCAGGTGCCCCTTGCCTGCCGGAGACTAGGAACTTCAAATCATATTTCTCTTGCCCGTTTCCTGACATTTTTGCGCCAGGCAGCTGACAAGCTTTGAAGTTTTACCCTTAAGGATCAGAGGGGGTACTCAGCAGGTTCTGACCAGTTCTGGAGAACCATTAGCGGAATGTTTGAGTAGTTCAGAGAACCAGTAAATCTCACTGGCCCCGCTCAGACTTAGGTTCCTACTGGTTTGCACCAGTTCGGCCGAGAAGGTCGTAACTAGGCTGGCCACACCCCCAAACTATCGGCGGGGCCATAGGCGCCACCGTCTCATTTTTTGCTTCTGCACATGCGCACATCAAGCCCACGTGCGCTCGAAGCATGTCCCTGAGCGAACTGGCAGTAACAGAAGCCGGAACCCACCCTTGGCCCCATCCCCCATCTATTCTCTGCCTCCAGATTCCCAGCTGATCAGGAGGGAATGGGGATTTTGCAGTATCCTTCCCCTGCTACGCCCACCAAGCCATGCCACGCCCACCAAGCCACGCCCAGATAACCGGTCGTAAAAAAAATGGAATCCCACAACTGTTAAGGATCGAAGCCAGGTCTCATCTGTGAGACCAAGGGTGGCCTAGAGTTTTAAGACAATGCAACTGGATTATTACAGGTAGACCTCGACCTACCACCACGGCTGAGCCCAACATTTCTGTTGTTGAGTGAGACATTTGTTAAGCGAGTTTTGCCCCATTTTGCCTAGGTTTTTAAGTGAATCACTGCAGTTGATAAGTTAGTAACCCGTTCGTTAAATGAGTCTGGCTTCCCCATAGACCTTGCTTGTCGGAAGGTCTCAAAAGGTGATCCCATGGCCTTGGGACACAGCGACGGTCATAACTATGAGTCAGCTGTCAAGCATCTGAATTTTGAATACGGTAACAACAACAACAAGGAAACACTGCACTATTAGAGCCAAAACCAGAAGCCACCATTCTGAAATGAAATTTCAAGGGTAAATGAAAATGGCGCATTATCTTTGCCACCAGCCGCACTGGTGTGTTGCCCTTTGGCCTTCTCCCCAAAATCTCTTTTCCCCCCAAATCTCCTCCCGCAAAGCTCCTAATCTGGAGGAAGGCAGCCATGCCAACCTTTAATCCGGAGGGCAGCTCCATCGCGTGGAAAGCAAGCCGGGAGACCAGATGGCTGGGCCTGGAGTCCAGGAGGCTGGAGAGAGAACTGGGCTCATCTCCAGGAGATGTGGTTAGGAGACAAAATAGCTCCAGTCTTTGCCGCGGCTCCCTGGACTGCCAGGTCATCAGATCCTTGCTTATCCTCACCACTCACTTCCTCTTCCTGCCCTTCCCTTTGGGGCTGCAAGGTTGCACTTGTTACTCACAGAGGCCAAACTGGCCCTCTGCTTCCCCTCCCTCTCATCAGCTGTGGGTTGGACAGGCCTGAGGAGAGTGGGGTGCAGCCGGTACATTGTTCCAGGGCCCATGAACGGGAACCTTTTTTAAAAAAAAAATTGCAAAAGCAAATTTCTTAAAAGAAAAACAATATTGGATATATACTTCTGAAACTCGGCTAACTGTTAGTTATGCCATTAGTTGCATTTTAATTTCATTACTTATTTGTTTAAGTTGACAAGTTTAGTTTCCTTTCGTGTATGAGTATACTTTATATTTCATTTCAGCTTATGAACGGTGACGAAATGCCAACTCAAAAATCTGGGGCTGAAAAACGCTGCACGTTGTAAATGTGCAATTATGACGTTATTGATTTATGTGTCCATTTGTAGGTGAGGGGGGGGGGCTACTAGTCTTGTTCCAGCACTTAATCATCTTGGTGGCCCTGGGGTTGGAGGAGGGCAGAAGTAAAGGAGGAAGGCCAAGCTATAAAACTGCTGCCCTCCTCCACCTCCTTTCCTCCTCCTCCTCCTCCTCCTCCTCCTCCTCCTCCTCCTCCTCCTCCTCCTCCTCCTCCTCCTCCTCCTCTCTCTTCCCCTCCTTCCTCACCTTCTTCTCCTTTCTCCTTTTCTCTTCTCCTCCTTTCCTCTTCCCCTCCTCCTCCTCCTCCTCCTTCCTCTTCCCCTCCTTCCTCACCTTCTCCTTTCTCCTTTTCCCTTCTCCTCCTTTCCTCTTCCCCTCCTTCCCCCCCTCCTCCTCCTTTCTCCTCCTCCTTCCTCCTCCCCTCCTTCCTCCCCTCCTTCTCCTTTCTCCTTTTCCCTTCTCCCCCTTTCCTCTTCCCCACCTTCCCCTCCTCCTCCTCCTTTCTCCTCCTCCTCCCTCTTCCCCTCCTTCCTCACCTCCTTCTCTTTTCTCCTTTTCCCTTCTCCTCCTTTCCTCTTCCCCTCCTTCCCCCCCCCACTCCTCCTCCTTTCTCCTCCTCCTCTCATCCCAGGTTAAATTACTCGAGGGATGCACCTCAGAGGCATTTTGACAAGGTGGCTGAACACTATTTTTGTGGGGGGGGGGAAGAAAGAACCAAGTTTCTTTGCAACTTTTTTCGTCTTCATTAAAAGCATTGCTGCGGTTGTGTTCTCAAGAGAGGTTTTGCGCAAAGAAACAAAACCACAAGCTTTGGCCTCCCCTTGCACGAACCCTCCAGCGAAGCCAAGCCCGCGGGGAACGGAGAAAACCCGGCTTCCTTGTCAACCCTAAGTAAGCAAGGCTCGGGCAAACGCAATCCGCGGCGCTACGGGATTTCCAGGGGCGATGGATCGCAGTCTAAAAGATTGGAAACGGGCCGCTACGGATTAAAAAACATAATAAACACTGTTCAGCTGATGGAGGGTGTTTCGTGCCCCAAGAAAACAATTGCTGAAACGCACCGTGTAAGTTAAGAGGAGAGAGTGGAAGGGTGGAGAGGAGAGAATAGGAGGGGAAGAGAGTGGATAGGAGAGGGGAAAGGAGAGGTGAGGAAAAGAGAAGGAGAGAGAGAAGGAGAGGAAAGAGGAGAGAGGAGAAGGAGAGGAAGGGGAAGTAGAGAAGAGAAAGGAGAGGAGGGATGGTAGAAGGAAAGAAAGAGATAGGGGAGAGGAGAGAGGGAGAGGAGGCAGTGTCATTGTGGAATAATACGGTGTATGGAAAGCGGAAGAGCAAATGAGAGTTACTGTGGTAGATGGTGAGAAGAATTGATATAATATTGGATAATACGTAACAGTGTTTGTCAAGATGTAATGTACTTGTGAATATTTATATGAAAATTAAAATGATTTAAAAAAAGAAAGCAATTGTTGGACCTGGGTTTCACAAACCTCCCTTCCACGTCGGCTCCCTTTTTTTCTTGCCGATTTCCCCCAAAATACACATTGCCATTTAAAAAAAAGAAAAGAAAACAAACGCGAAACAAAACTGCTTTTTCCACCGGCAGAGTTGAAGCAGGGAAGAAAAAAATCGCTGATTGACAGCCTTCCGAAGAAAACGTTCTTATAAACATCTCCCCCAAAGCCGACAAGGGGGGGGGGGCTATTTAACCAACCTCATTTAATTCTCTTCCCCCCCCCCCCCCACGCCGTCCCGAAAACTTTTCACGCGTCCTTTTTCCTCCACCACCCTTGTCCCGTCTTGGAATCTTTTTTCTTTTTTTGACCGCTAAAACTTGGGCTGTGTCCCGAACTCCTCCCGAGCTGTCAGCGGAGCGGACGGCTCGCGGAACCAGCTCCGTCCGCTCCACTGACAGCTCGGTCCGGTTCTTTTCCTTCCCCTCGACAGGACCGCCCGGACCGGATCGAGAGAAGGGAGCAGGGGAATAGAAGCGCAGGGGCGAGCCGCATAACGGCTCCGGAGCCGACGGGAAGGCCGTCTCGGGCACGGCGCGGAGGCGAGGCGAGGCTGGCATCTAGGCGAGAAGCGAATTGCGCTTCGCTTCGCTCCCAACTGCGCTCTTTCTGTCGCCATCCACCCACCCCCTTCCCCGCCGCTTTCCTTCTTCTCCAGCGGTTGCCGTTGCAAAACTTCGCCAAGCGCGTTTTGCGCAAAGTTTTGGCGAAACTTTTAGAAGGCAGAGAACTGGAAGGAAGGGGGGGATTTAAAAGGAAAACCCGATCAACAGCGACCTCGCCAAAATAATAGCACATCCCCCTTCCCGCCCCACTTCTCCGGAGCTCCGGAGCTCCTCTCCCCCCCCCCCCCCGCTCCGTCCTTGTCTCGGCCTCGCCGCCTCCTCTTACCTTGATAGTCCCGTCCATCGATCTCGATCTCCAGCCGGGGGTCCCCAAGGTCCCCACATTGACCCGGTTTCCGCGTGGCACCCCCTCCAAAGACGCCCCTGCCCGAGAGTCCCAAAGTCGGATCCGCGCTCCCGCCACTCGCCTTAGCCTGGCCTTGCTCGCGGCGCGCTCCCGCGACGTCGGCTCTCCCACCCCTCCCGCCTTCCTCCCTGCCCGGGGCGCGTCCTCGTCCTTCCTCCCGCGGGCTCTTTCGGGGTCTTCTTCTCCCGCGCGCCCCTCCAACACGCGCGTCCGGCCCGCCGAAGCTCCCCGACTCCCCTGGCGCTTTGGCGCAAAGCGAAAGGGCGACAGTAACCGGATGAAACTGTTTTTTTTCCCCACCCCCTGCTAATTTTGGGAAGTGAAGTCACTTGATGGGGAGGAAAAAAACTCGGTCCGCCCGCTGCGCCCGCCCGCCCGCGCGATCCAGAGAAAGGGCTGGATGCGCCCAATAGCCGAGGCCGGCGGGGTCTTTTATCTCTCCCGAGAGACCAGCCGAATAAACAGGATCGCTCGCGAGGAAACCGACCGTTCCGAGTTCTACGGACCGTTTCGGAAGGCAGAAGAAGAGCTACTTTCGTCCTCCATCGGGTGGCATTAAATATATATAATAATATATCTGATTTTTTTTTGATGGGGGGAGGGAGAGCTGGTCACTCTCAGAGACTTTTGCCGCCCCGCATCGGCGTCCTGCAGCCCACTTTTAATCGCCTTGTCGCCGAAATACGCCCCATCCTCTTCGAGAGGACCTGCTCCCTGGCCACGGTTCTTAGAAGGCCGGCTGCAAACGTTACGTTTCCGTTACGGTTCCCTCGCGTTGGTGGGTGGGTGGGTGGGCGGTTAGGGTTTATTCATCCTTTTTGGGGATGGGGGCTGCGTTTTTTTGGCCGGACTTACAGTAACTTTCGAAGAGCGAGGGTGGTTTAGGTAGATCTGTAATTAGATCCAGATTGCCGCGTTTCGGGGACTGGGGAAAAGGGCCGGCGCGTAACTTCTTAGAATCGCCCCGTGGCCAGCGAATAGCCTGAAGTTGTAACAGGAAGATCGGACTTAACTATGTTGGATTGGTTTGCCCCTTCGCCCAACCGCAGTCCCCCCCCCAAATTGGTATTTAGACATGCTATGGTCAGAGTGCCTCTAAATGGACGCGTGAATGTATTTGAGTAGGACCTTCCTCCCTTCCTTCCTTCCTTCCTTCCTCCTTCCCTTCCTTTTCCTCTCTCCCCTCCCTCCCATCCTCCCTTCCTTTTTTCTTCCGTCCTTCCTCCTTCCCTGCCTTCCTTGTTTCTTGCCTTCCTTCCTTTTCCTCCCTCCCTCCCTCCCTCCCATGCTTCCTTACTTTTTTCTTCCATCCTCCCATCCTTCCCCCCATCCTTTTCCTTCCTCCCTTTTTCTTCCATCCATCCATCCATCATTCCTTCCTACCTTCCTTCCTTCCTTCCATCCATCCAGCCTTCCTTTTTTCTTCCCTCCCTTCGTCATTCTTGACTCCTGGAGACTGCCTGGGCTGATCTCTGCTTTTTTCTTGACGCCACTTGTGGAAATGGGTCGTCCCTTGCTTCCTTCTTTCTAGGGCTGAGAAGACCCCCGAGATCACCATTTGGCTTCCACCCTAAAGCAGAACTAGAATTTACCGTCTCCCGGTTTCTACCCCCGCGCTTTAAGTGGGAACCTGCCGACTATTTAAAGCAACTGTTCTTCTTTCTTCTTTCTTTCTTTCTTTCCTTCCTTCCTTCTTTCTTTCTTTTAAAAAAGTTTGGTTTTATAAACTTCCTTACGGACTT